>NC_056729.1:1964952149-1964983224 GCF_019279795.1 Protopterus annectens
GACTGTGGTGTTGTCTGTCTATCAGTAGTTGTTCTAGATGAAGTAAGTCCTTGAAGGCTGTTGGGGCATTTTTAACAGCTAGCATCTCTTTCTGGTTGATATGTAGATACATTTGTTTTGGTGCCCATATGCCCTGAATGCATCTTCCTGCCATGTGGGCCCCCAGGCATAATCTGATGCGGCTGTTAAGGTTTGGCTGGCAGGGGGTAGAATGAGGGGCCATCCCATGTTTTGGTGACAGGCCTTTGCCCACCATAGAAACTCCTGTTGCAGGCAGGGAATGAGAGGAATCATTGTTTCCAGATTGTGTGAATGTTGACTCCATAAAACTTTTTAGGTACCACTGAAGTTTCCTCATATGCAGTCTTGCCATGAAGCCCAAAGCCTGTAGAAATTGTCTTGCAGAAGACTGGGTTTTTGTTGCCATCAGTTTGAAGTAAGTAGTCAGTTGCCTTTGTCTGGCGTGAGGTAAGCCATCTGGGCAGTTGTATTCAAGCTTGCACCCAGGAATGTTATCTTTTGAGAGGGTACCAGTTGTGATTTCTTTTCATTTATTACGTACCCTAGGCATATTAGAAGCCTTTTCACAAACGCCAGGTGTCATAGAAGAGTGTCCTTGTTCTCTGCTCGATTAAGACAGTCGTCCCAGTAAGGATATATTTGTATACTTTTGTCTGCAAAATAAAATTACTGGTGCCAGGAACTTTGTAAATACCCTGGGCACAGTAGACAAGCCAAAGGACAGTGCAGAGAATTGGTAATGCATTAAGCCAGCCTAGAATATGAGGTATCTTCTGCACGACTGTCTTATTGGGACATGCAAAGTCACCAGCGAAGCATTCTTGCCCAGCATGGGCAGAAGCTGCTGCAAAGTGAGCATTTTGAATTTTGGAATGTCCAGGTATGTGTTCAAAATCGATAAATCCAGTATTGGCCGCCAGGCCTTGTCCTTTCTGGGTACCAAGAACAGTAGAGTAAAAACCTTGTCCTTTTTCCTGTTCTGGTAACTGTTTGAATGACCCCCATATTCATGAGGGAAGTAACCTGTTTCTGTGCCTCTGCCCACTGATTTTTGTGGCAGATCTGGCCAACCATTTGTCAGTGACAGTGTGGAAATGGAATCTGTATCCCTGTGATACGATGTGTAGTACCCAATTGTCCTGGGTTATTAACTGCCAATTTTGAGCAATAGTGCTAATTTTCCCCCTATGGGTGCTGCCAAAAGTTAAGTGCTTGGTGCAGGCAGAGGGAAGTCATTGGGATTGCTTTCTGTAGGTTTGCGCTTTATCTCCTCCAGATTTGGAGGTGGATGCGCCCCACTGCTTTGACCTTTATGAGTCTTGCGCCTGGTATCTGGAACCCTTAGGGCGTCTGGATTTGCCCCTTTGAGCTCTGACACAGGAAAGGACCAATTTTTTGTAGGCCACTGTCTACTGAATCTGGGTGGTTGCACTTGTAAGAAGTCTAACAGTTTGCATAGACTTGGCTTTGTCTTCCATTTTCTTTAAAACCCCTTCTGCCTTAATACCAAACAGAGAATCATGCTGTAAAGGTGCATCTAGCAATATAGCTTTAACATGGTCAGGCAAATTTGGTTCCTTTAACCAGGCATGCCTCTCCTAATCACAGATCCAATAACTGTGGCCCTGCAGGAGGCCTCCGCAGAATCAAAACCACATTGCAAAGTATGCTTTCCAACTTGTTCAGCTGCATGCAATAATTCCTGCAATTCTTCATTTTCTGCACATTTTGAAATCAACAATTTTCTGTTTCAGCAATCCTATAACATGTTGGTACTTAAGCATATGAAATTGACAGTTTAAGGTCCTGACTGCCAAGGTTGCAGATGTATAAACCTTTTTTCCCCATCTGTCCAGTGCCCTTGAATCTGTCAGGGGGGGTAGGGTTTTTTTGCTGTTGAGGCCTTAACTCCCTTTGGACCCTGTGAAATAGTTTCAGGATCAGCAGCAGGGTTTCTAAATAAAGGTTTACGTGAGTCAGGGACCCTGTAATATCTGTCAGGCTTACTGGGAGCCAGAGGTAAGGAGTCAGGGATCAAGCTGGTCTCCGAAAACACATCCACAATGTCTAAAACAGGGGGGAATGGCTAAAGGCTTGTGCTGAGGGAGAAGGAAATCCCTAAGCCTCTTTTTTTGATTCTGAGAAGTCTTGACTCTCCCATTGAAAATGCTCCCTCAAAGTATGCAAGGTTTCTCCAAATGAATAATCCTCAAGAGGAGATGCAGACAGAATAGGCTCCTCAGCATCTGAATCCTCACAGGGAGGTGAAGATAATTCCTGATCAGAAGAGGAATCAGAAGAAATAGAAACCTGATCTGAAGATTCATAATCAGTGTCTTGCCTAGGCCTCTTATCTGGAGGGGGATGGGTACCCCTGATCAAGGTAATGAGGTCTTCAGCCATTTGGATCATCTGTTTTTTAGGCATGGAGGCCTGTGCACGTGGCTCGAGCATCTTTTTTTAGTTTTAGAAGTTGCTTTTGTCTTTGGTTTTGCAGCTGTCGTTTTGATGTACAAATGTTGAGGTTTGAATACACCCTCAGAAACCGGTGCCTGCTCAGCGGCTCCAGATCCATCCAAGGGAGATACATCCGTCGATCCAATACCTTGAGTATCTTGCGGCATGCCGGACACCACATGGGTGTCGGTAAGAGGCCTGCGACTTGAAGGTAGCGGGTATCAGGGGCTGCGAAGGCACCTCACTGAGCACCGGCGAACCGGTGACTGGCTTAGGTTAGTCTGTTTTGGATCTCTACTACCTTTCTCTGTCCTTTTATTTGCGTTTTTTTATGTACTACGGTAGTCTGATTGCTATCCAACAACATTTCTGGGTAGTCAAAGCTGTTTCCAAGATACTTTGCTGCAAAAACATACAGACGCTTAGTAGTGCGTTGGTTAAATCTAGCACAAAACAGACAGCCAAGCACGTTGTGATCAGGGCCTAGGCAAGGAATACAGTATAAATGGAAATCCTTATGAGGTATTTGCTTCCCACAAGTAATACAAAACTTTTTCTGACATCGGTAAAAAGCAAGGAAAAAAGTTTCCCCAACAGGGTACTTAGCTTTAGTGAAGACTTCGGTTCTGAAACTCAAACTCGAATATTTCAGTAGTAGGCCGACCGGCACTTGCGAAATGCTTCTGCTTCGGGCACCGCACGGCAAGAAAGACTAAAACTGGCGTCGGCTGCATGTTTTATACCCCTGACGTCATGGAAGAGAAGACCGCAACCGACGCAGGACCCAAGACTTTGGAATTCAGGCCAACTGAGGGCAACCTGCCAGCAGATTACCCAAATGTAATGACTGCAACAGTGAAACACAAAGAACATCCTTCTTTTATCATCTTTACAATATTCAGGACTTCCAAGACAGGTTCACATTCAGCTCTCCCAGTGTGAAAATAGAAACTAAGAAACAGCCAGTGATATTGTCAACTTGAGTAAAATTCAGTTACTGGCTAGTAACTACAATGCCTCGATGCCTGCAAAGAAGAAACCAAGACAGCCTGCAAAAAATTAACTAGAAAAGGTTAAGAGAACACTGACTGGGAAGAATCATGCAGCTGGTCAGCAAAAAGCAGTTCAAGCTCCAACTTGGTGCAAGACATGGCTTCCCTTAATCTAAGGGAAAGGAAGTAAGAAAAAAAGTCAAAGGTACTCAAAGCTGATTAAAATAAACGAAACACTGAAGGAGTAAACCAACTCAAATAAAAGACAGGAAATAAATTGAAGAAGCCTTAAACAGACATTCAGATGAACTGACAAACTACAAAAATCAATGGCTGAAATGAAGAAAATGCTAGCAGAGTATGACAATACTCGAGAGGTTTTAAAAAAACAGTAGAATTAGGGGATAAAGATAGTAGGGAAAATATGAGATTTTCTGTGTACCAGAGACACTACAAAGAGCATACTGTATTAATTTTATGAAGGCACAAGTAAGCAACTGGACTAGTATTCCACAACAAGAACTGAATTCAAAGGGCACATCGTGTGTATGCTCCAAATCTGGTGAAAAGAAAGCAGCCAAGACCTTTATATGCAAAGAGGCAAACACACCAACACAGTTGATCCTGACAAAACTTCTGCAAAAGGTAAAGTATTAAAAGTTGGAAACAGCAGTGTGTTTATGGAAAATCATTATTTATTGTACACCAGCCAGAAGAGAATTTTAGTCAAGTAATCAGAGAATGTCGAGAGGCAGGTGTGAGATTCAAGCTGCTATATCCAAGCTGCCTTCAGATTATTTGTTCCTGTAGGATCAATGCCATTTTTGAAGCAAAACAGGGTAACCAGGAAATGCGAAAGTTTGTACAACAAAAAACGAGCCATCAAGCAGAAGGAGACTCTCCCTCTCATTCTTCTGATAATATACACATGGAGACTTTGCCAATGAAACCTTTTCCAAAGGAAAATGCTTGAGGCACAGAGAAAAGCACGGGAGTTGACCAGTAGAATTGGGAGCACATTGGAACTGAACCACGGAAATTAAGGAATAAATGTGAGACTGCAATGCATCAATCCCATTTGTGAAACATGGCTGTACAAATGAGAAAAGATTAGACTTTTGATGACTTTGTTAAACTTATGGGGACTTTAAAGCATTTGCCTAACTTCATGTCACTATTTAATTTGACATTTGTTAACCGGGACAGTCCATCTGAGCAAAAAGCCCTTTTAAAGCGGAGGCCCAGGGAGAAAAGTTCCACAGTACAAGTAAGAAGAATTTACAAAAATTTTAGTTGAATGCAATATACAATAAAACAGTTAAGCAAATGTAGATAAAGCTCCACAGTACAACATAGTAAGATGCATTTTAACACTGAAAAAAGAAAAGAAATATGCAATAAAATATTTGAATGAATTGGATTATCTTCAGAGGGTTATTGTACAATACAGAGCATTTGTTAAGTGAGTTATGGTAGCAGGGAGGAATAGAGAGGGAACAGTGGTAGAGAAATGGGTAGATTCATGAGGGATGATTACAGAGGCAAATCAATGTGCTATTAAGGTACCTTTTGGAAGTTTTCTTGAATTTGTGGATGTGGAGAATATTTCTAGAGAGTCATAGAGAGCTTGTTCCATGCAAGAGCAGGGAAGTGGCTGTAGAGTTTCTGTCCAATAGATTTTTTAGGTTTGTGAATTTGTAAGAGACATTGGTCAGAGCTTCTGAGGGATCAAGGAGGCTTATTGAGTGAGACAAGTGAGGCAATGCTAGGGCAAGAGGACTGCTTATTCAAAATAGCATGGACAATGACAAGTTGGGTATATAAAAATTGGTTAGGAAACTCTAGCCAGCTGAGTGTCTGGAGAATGAGACAGTGTTGTGATCCTGAGGGTAGAGTGGCTGCAAATCTAAACTTTGCTGTAGGTGGTTTCAAGTTTGGAAAGTAGTGAAGACCAAGTTGGTTAAACTCAGAGCTGTAAAAGTGTTTGGGGGAGGAAGTAAACTTGTGCTAGTGAGATCCTGTAGTTGGATGTGAGGAACCTTGTTTCTATACAGTAAATCAAGCTTTTGGTTGGTTTTCTTGATGCAGTTAAGTACATGAAGGTCAAATTTTAGTTGATCATCCACTATTACTCCAAGGAGTTTAGTGTGGGATTCGGCTAGGATTATATAGTGTTGTTGAGGGAAGAGATGGTGAATGAGTATTTAAGATGGTGAATGAGGATTTGGGAAGGAAGAGAAGTTTTGTCTTTTTAGGGTTTAGTATGAATTGGTTGTTAGTAAGCCATGTTTCAGTGAGGTTGAAGGATGTTTATGTCATTCTTTGCAGGTCAGTGGGGATATCAGCAATAGAAATGATGGTGGAGTAATCTGCATACTGTGTGAGTGAAGACTGAGGACAGGATGTATGAAGTTGGTTAGCAAAAATGTTAAAAAGGAGGGGGGCTAATATAAAGCCTTGAGGGACAACCATTTTGATGGGGGGAAAAAGGAGAAAGAGCAGAGAGCCATTTTACAGACTGCAACCTGTTTGTGAGGTAGCTATTGTACCAGGAGATAGGTGCTGAGGAGAGGTTGAGTTAAGAGTCTGGAGAGGAGGATGGAGTGAGAGACAGTGTCAAAACACTTCAGAGATCTAAAAAGATGCAGAACACTAGTCTATCATCTCTACCTAGGGAGATGGAGTTAAAGGAAATAAGTGCCGTAGTGGTGCTGTGGTGAGAGCGGAAGCCATGTTGAGTAGGGGTAATGAGGTTTTCACGAGTAAGGTAAGATGAGATTTGTTTATAAACAGTGTATAAGAATTATGGGGAATCCTATAATAAAAAAATTACCTGAAAAATTAAAAATTGATATTGAAAAACACATTTCCCTCAAGGAAATGTGACAAAATCAAAGAGAGTAAAAACAATAAATCGCCAGGAATAGATGGAATAATAATGGAATTATACAAGATACTCCCAAATTCAGCACTCTCTTACTTCATAAGACTCTAAATGAAATTCAAGCCCAAAACATAATTCCACCATCCTGGAGATATTCATTAATTACTCCAATAAAAAAAAGAGAACAAGGATTCTTCCCATTGCAGCTCTTACAGACAGATTTCCCTACTCAATAATGATTACAAAATATTTATGACTATATTAGTCAATATAATTAAAAAATCCTTGACTCAAATCATAAATGAAGACCAAACAGGTTTCATCTATGGCAGGCATACTTATAATATACAAAGAATCCTAACCATTATTGAAATATTGAATAGAGATAATACAGATGCTCTCATAATTACACTAGATATAGAAAAATCATTTGATTCAGTGAATTGGGACTACTTATTTAGAATTTTAGAACTTTTTGAGTTTCCTTTAAATTTTATTTATTTGATAAAGAATATATATATAAAGATAATTTGGTCTATGTAAAATTAGGTCCGTTCACATCAGAAGCTTTCAAAATAACTAAAGGCACTAAACAAGGTTGTCCTATGTCTCCCATTCTATTTGCCTTATCAATAGAACTATTTGCAACTACAATACGTAGAGACTCAAAAATTGAAGGATTAAATATTCACAATAAATTTAACTCCAAGGTTATGTTGTTTGCTGATGATATACTACTAACCTGATCACCAAACGAAGAATCTCTACAAGAATTAGAAATGCAAGTGGAAATTTTTTTTCTAATTTCTGGCCTTTGTTTTAATAAATCTAAATCAAATCATATTCTACTAAACAGAAAGGGGGACTTTCACTTGAGTAAATACCATATACTTGGAGAAAAAGCCTCTTCATTAGAATATTTAGGAATTATTATATTTGATAAAATAGATACTACTCTGACTTTAAACTATAACAACATTTTAAACTCATCACAAACACATATAGAAAACTGGAATAAATTCAATCTAAAATTTGAGGACAGATTACAGCTAATAAAAATATTACTACCACAAATAAATTATATAGCACTAGCAATACCTATAATTCCAAATAAAAAAATTCTAAAAGAAATTCACAAAAAACTTATGTTTTCTATGGTATCCAAAAAAGAATAGAATTGCTTTTTCTCATCATATTAAACCATGGGAATTAGGAGGAATTAATTTTCCAGAGACGTATATCAAAGCCTCCATTTTTAAACTAGTATTGAATTGGCTAAATCCAAATTTTTCTTCTGCTTGGAAAACTCTACATATGATTATTTTTACCGATTATTTTTTAAATGAAAACAAAATATCAAAAAATGCATCCCTGAATAATCACAAGAATATATTTTGGCATATATTAGGTATTAATTTTCAAAATAATACAACAAAACCCACTAATCTAACATATTTAAATAATATTTATAATCTACTCAGATCCTTTATAAACTCAAATCCTGACATAAAAGTATGGTTTGAACTATTATTACCATTTAATACATCAAAGAAATTTAAAAAGAAAATTCATGACAACACACTCATTAATTGGGAATCCAACAACCTCATATGCTGGATCCAATGTATAAATAACCTTAAAGTATTAAGTAATCAACAAGTTATAAATGAATTTGATACAGCAAATATAACAAATGTAGACAGGATAAGTCTCAAAAACATTTTACTGTACACCAAAGATTTATGCAAAATTATTAATGATTTGTCCTTCAAAACTAAACCAAAATTCATAAACTATATTCAAGAATATTTATGATAACCATAACTGGCCAAATTCAACATCTAAATTATACAAAATTTTAATAGTTTATAAGACTAAAACAGATCAAAACACTTGGAACTTTACATCTAGGGGTTTATCAACAAATCTATCAAATGATTGTAAAAATAACCTACTATACTCCATTAAACTAACTTCTAATACCCAAACATGGAGAATCTTCACTTGGAAATTTTTACATAGAGCCTTTTATACCCCAAACAAAATAGCTAAATTCAACTCTACACAAAATGTTATTTGTTGGAGATGTTCTTTAAGCTGTGAAGCAGATTGGTTGCATATATTTTATGATTGCATTAAAACGTTTTGGGAGGGAATTGGCAATTTTCTTCAAGCTATTTATAATGATACATTTGTCTTAACAAAATCTTTAATTTTTCTGAATGTAGATGAATTAGTAGTTATGAACAGAAGAGATCAATATCTTTTATGGACTATTCTGGCTGTAGCCAGAAAATGTATCACAAGGAAATGGAAATCTACAACTCCTCCACGTTTTGAAGACTTTACATTTCTTCTAAAGGAGACTGCACAAAAAGAGATAAAAGTCAAGGAAGAAAGAATTTTCCCCAGAAAATGGACAGAACTCCTGGAACAAAATACTTACACTCATAGAAGCAACACAAATGGATATAATCTCCATCATATGAGTTCAAAGAGATATAGATTTTTGTGGACTTGAGGAAAAAATAAATAATAAGAAATATGAATTCATTTACTGAATGTTGTTTTCTTTTTTTTCTCTTCTTTGGATTTTTATTAATTATTATTGTTTTATTTTCTTCTTTGGGTCACTTGTAAATATTGCAAATAATGTTATTGTTCTTTTCATTATTATTGAATTGTAATCTAAATTTACTGCTTTTTTTTCTTTAAAAAACAAAATAAAAATTTGTTGAGTAAAAAAAAAAGAATTATGGGGAAGGGAGAGAGTATGGCAATAGGTCGATAACTAGAGAGCTCAACAGAATTTCCACCTTTGGGGATTGGTATTGTGGAACTTTTTCCAAAGGGCAGGAAAACAGTTATGTACTCACCATAATGTTCCATCTGAGTAGTTAGACTTCATTTGTCAGCAACCTGTGGGTTTCGGATCCGAGCCAGCAGCTTACCAAGCTAAAGATCCAAGCTCCTCCCCCTTACCCATACTACACGGCAACCTCCTTCCAATCCTCAGAGTTTGCCACCCACTGCATGACTTACAACAACCTAAGATATAAAAACCTGACCAAAAGACAAACTAGGCTCACCAGACCTAGGACACAGAGCCCGAAACAGACAAATCACCATGGTCAGGGGGAAGGAGGGAGGGAATGTTGCTGACAAATGAAGTTAACTACTCAGATGGAACTTTATGGTGAGTACATAACTTCTTTATCTGAAGTAGTTAACTTCATTTGATCAACCTGTGGGACAGAGCCCGCAGCTATGATCAACCTGTGGGACAGAGCCCCCAGCTACCAATAATCTTTGGAGGCCCTTAAGGAAGGAAATTCCGGAGCACTGCAGAACCAAAGGAAGCCCTTCCTCTAGACACCATATCCTGCTTATAATGAGTAATAAAAGTCTGAGAGCAAGCCCAGGCAGCTGCTGAACAAATGTCATCCTGGGAAACTTTAGACCAGAATGCAGCAGAAGTAGCCATAGAAAGAGTAGAATGAGCATGAACCCCTTCTGGTTCCGGTAGTCCATGCTCTTTGTATGCCTGTAAAATATAAAGCGAGATCCATCTAGCAAGAGTCACCTTTGAAACTGGTTTCCCTAAACAGGGTTTAGCAAAGGAAACAAAAAGCTGATCAGACTTATGGAATGGTTCAGACCTAAGTAAAAGCGTAACTGTCTGTGAACGTCCAGCAAATGAAGTTTGTATTCCTTTATTTTGAAAGTTAGGGAAAAATGCACTTACATTAATGGAATGATTAAAAAAGTTATGTACTCACCATAACGTTCCATCTGAGTAGGTACTTCATTTGTCTGCAACCTGTGAAAATCGGATCCGACCTCAGATCTGAGCCGGCAGCTTTCCAAGCTCCAAGATCTGCGCTCCTAGCTCCTCCCCCTACCCATAATCCCCCGCTACCAACCATATTACCTCGGATCGTTTTCTTTTTGCCTCACCAACCTGGTAACACAAAAATCAACTGTAAAGATGACCAGAAAATCCCAAAAGGTTCGGGGGATGGCGGGGGGGGGGGTCGGTTGCAGACAAATGAAGTACCTACTCAGATGGAACGTTATGGTGAGTACATAACTTCTTTATCTGAAGTAGTTACTTCATTTGCTCTGCAACCTGTGGGACAGAGTCCCTAGCTACCTTATAAGGACCTGGGTGGTCCTTATGGAAGGATATTCCGAAGCACCGCGGAGCCAAAGAAGCCCTACTCCTCTAAATCACATCTAGTTTATAATGAGAAATGAACGTATGAGAAGAGGACCAAGTAGCTGCTGAACATATGTCATCCACTGGAATCCTAGACCAAAAAGCTGTTGAGGTGGCCACAGATCTTGTAGAATAAGCACGGATACCAACAATAGGTACCCCTGAATAATACACTGACAGATCCAATTTGCTACAGTCACTTTGGAAATGGCTTTGCCCATGGCTGATTTTGCATAAAAGACAAACAACTGGTCCGACGTGCGAAACTCTCTAGTCCTATGCAAGTAGAAGCGCAGCTGTCTGTGTACATCCAATTTGTGCAATGTGCATTCTCCCTTGTTCTGAAATTTTGGAAAAAACACTGGTAGATTTATCGATTGATTTATATTTGCTTCTGAAGCAACTTTAGGCAAGAAAGACGGGTTAGTCCTGAGGGACACTATCTTTGTGAAAGATAAGGTAAGGAGGTTTCATACACAAGGCTTGCAGTTCTGAAACCCTTTTGGCCGAAGTAATAGCCACTAAGAAGGCCGTTTTCCATGACAAGAAATTCAACGGAACCGAGGCCGCAGGTTCGAAAGGTGGACTCGTCAAGGCTTGCAAGACTAGAGTGAGATCCCATAGGGGAACCACATACTTTATCGGTGGATTTAAAAGAAAGATGCCTCATAAGAAGGTTTTGCACAACTTTGTAGATGCTAAGGATCCTATGTCGTCCCCCACATGAAAATGGGAGATGGCCGCCAATTGCACCTTAACCGTAGAAGCACTTGCTCCCTGCCAAAAAATCAACGAGAGGAAGTCCAGAATGGTCATAATAGGGACATTAAATGGGTCCAAGCCCTTGTCTTTGGCCAAAATGGAAAAACGTTTCCATTTACTGTTGTAAAGTTTTCTGGTAGACGGCTTATGAGCCGCAACCAGAATGGTCTTAACGGGAGAGGAGATACCGGGAGTCCTACCCATTATTGGAACTGGATCAGCCAAGCTGCAAGCTTGAGGTTGACCAGGTTCGGGGTTGGGCAACCCGCGGGATGCGAGATTATGTCTGGACTGGGATCCAGAATCCACGAAGGAGCCACACTGAGACCTCAGAAAAGGGAACCAGATCTGTCGAGGCCAGAATGGGACTAGGAGGATAACTCTGCTCCCCAACAGACGGGCTTTCTGAATGAATTTCATCATGAGTGGAAGGGGGGGTAAGCATAAAGGAGCCTGGGAGGCCAAGCATGGACTAGAGTGTCTCTGGGAGTCTCCCCTCTGGGGGGAATTATTGCGAAGTACTCACTGCATTTTGTGTTTAAAGGAGAAGCAAAAAGATCGCAGCGAGGCAGACCCCATTTGTGGAAGATCTGCTTCGCAACAGATGGATTCAGAGACCACTCGTACAGAGTGAGAAGCACCTGACTTCGCTTGTCCGCTAATATGTTGAACCGTCCCGGGATGTGCGTTGCTACTAGAAAACGGTTGAAGATCGCCCATTCCCAAACTCTCATGGCCTCTCGACACAGGGCATAGGATCTGGTTCCTCCCTGTTTGTTTATATACCAGACTACACACATGTCATCTGTCTGGATCGCAGTAGTCCCCAGGGGAAGGTGGTCATGGAGAGCTTGCAACATCAAAAGCACCGCCCTCATCTCTAGGACACTGATATGCAATGCGGTCTCTAGGGAAGTCCACGTGCCTTGAACGGATCTGCCTGAACAATGCCCTCCCCACTCGAGGCGAGAAGCGTCCGTGGTCAACGTGGCTTCGACCGGGGGAATCACAAAAGGCCTCCCTTCTCTGAGTTCCCGCACATGTAACCACCAAAGAAGGGAGCCCCTGCAAACTCTGCTCAGCGGTATCAGTGTGTTCAATGGGTGGAACGAGAGGGACCATTGGACTTGAAGGGTCCATTGTAATATTCGCATTCGCAGACGGGCATGGAGGGAAAGACCAATCGCTGCTGACATAGACCCCAGTGCCCTCAGGACCAACTCCGCTGGAGGAGTAGGACTCCAGAGAAGGACTAACACCTGATACGACAAGCAGTTCAGTCTGACTGACGTTAGAGTAGCTCGGGAGATTAGAGTATCCAACCTGGCCCCTATGAATTCCAGGGCTTGAGTGGGGCACAAGCAGGACTTCTGCCGGTTCACTGAAATGCCTAGGTTGTGGGCTAGAGTCAGTGCGTAATCTCTCACCACAGAGAGCTGATGCCTGTTGGTCGCGGTAAGGAGCCAGTAGTCTAGGTACGGGAAGACCTGAATGCCCTGAAGTCTCAGGTGGGCTGCAACCACTGCCATGACCTTGGTGAACACTCTGGGGGCTGAGGTGAGGCCGAATGGAAGAACCCTGAATTGATGACTGGCTCTGAGCCGGAAGCGGAGAAACCTCCTGGATCGTCTGTCCATCAAGATGTGGTAGTACGCATCCTTGAGGTCTATGGAGCACATCCAGTTTTCCCGCAGAAGGGGGAGAATAGATTGAAGAGTGACCATCCGGAACTTTTCCTTGGGTATGAACAGGTTCAGAGCGGAAAGGTCTAAGATGGGTCTGAGGTCCCCGGTTTTCTTTGGCACCAAAAAGAACCTGGAGTAATAACCCAATCCGGACTGATCTGGGGGGACGGGCTGGATGGCTCTTTCTTAGCAGATTCAAAATCTCTGAAGCCGCTGCCTCCTTCTGATCGGGTGGGACATCGGGGAGGCGTCTAGTTTTGGGGGGAAGATTTAGGAATGGAATAACCTCTGGAAATGATACGGAGCACGCATCGATCCGTTGTAAGGGGCTCCCAGTTTGACAGGTGCTCCGTCAACCGCCCCCCGATTGCCTCCAGAGAGGGACCGTCGGGCAAGCCCTCAGGGCTGTTGCATGGGTCTGTCCGAGAAAGGTTCTCTAGACCAGAAATTACGTGGCCCCCCTCTGCCTCTAGGCCGGCATCCATCTTGTCCTCCTCTGCCTCTAGAGGACGAGGAGTCCGTAGCTGGGTGGGATTGCGGAGACTTGCGGAACCACAGCTTCTTTTGTCCCCTCTGATTCCTGGAGAAGGATCTTTGGGGACTAGAGAAGCGGACTCAGACGGCAGACAGCGTCTTCCATTCCTTTTCGCTTTGGACCAGAGTATCACGAACGGTCTTGCCGAAAAGAGCAGAACCGTCAAAGGGGGCATTCGCAATGGATGCCTTGAAGGGATCCGTGAAGTCACAAAGACGGAGCCAGGCGTGACGTCGTAAGACGACCCCTGCTCCGCTGGCTCTAGCGGCTCCCTCCGAAGCATGGGAGAGGAGCCGCATAGATGTATTAGAGATGGATTTCAGAGTGGCCATTCGTGTCGTAAACACATTCCTGTCTCCGACCGACATGGACTCCGGGGAGGCTGCAGTGTATTCCTTGATCAAGTCTCGCTGTAGCCTGATGGTATGTGCCATATAGTTCAGCGCCCTTATGGAAAAGGTCACTGAGGTAAACATCCGCTTCCCAATCCGGTCCAATGCTCGAGATTCTTTATCTGGCGGATGGACCAAAGAACTCTCCTGAGTGAGTTCTTTCTTGGTGGCCGCCACCACCAACATGGCATCAACAGGGGTTCCATTGGCCCATGACTGTCTATCTGTGGGGGGACTTGGGACTTTATCGGGATGCCTAGGGATTGGCTCCACGGTGTCGGGCTCCTTCCACGCCATGGTGGTAATTAAGTCCACCAAGGGGTCAGCTGGAGAGGACACCCAGGAGGTAGATGGGCCTGCCTCAAGCGCCTCCAGGAACACAGATTCATCAAGGGAAGGTTTTTGGGCAGACCACCCCCTTCTAATACGCAACATTTCCATGATGTCGCCAAAGGAGACATCTTCAGGGGGTGACCTTGGGGAACCCTCCCTATCAACTAAGTCCGTGTCAGTGGTAACTGACTCGGGGGAGTCCAGGTTCCTCCTTTTACACTGACGTTTCTGAGGAACCTCCTCGGTGGGGCTATCCGAAGAGGGCTCGTCCACGGGTTGTTCCTCCACGGGAACTAGCTGGAGGGCTTGGGCAGGCTGTCCCGATGGCCGGATGATGGAAGACAGACCCTCATACAGTGGGGGTACGGGTGAATCTGAAGCCCGAACCGGGGACCTGGAGGACCTTGACAGTACCCTCGCCACTACCTCAAAAGCCGAAGGAGAATCGCCCTCGCCAGCCTCTTGAGAGCAATCTCCTCAGCTCCGAGGAAGGGATAGTGGTTGCAGCAGATACAGTCAGCGCCGAGAGAGAGGTGTGCTCCGAAGACACAACTCCTTCGGATCTGACGCTCAGCCCTCGGCCCCGACAGCTCGGATCTGACGAGCTCGAGGTCATATTCGAAGAGACCAGCGTTATCGGCGCAGACAAATCCCTGGGTCCGAAGGGGCCTAGATCCAATGACTCCGAGATCCGAAAACGAGTCTGAGAAGGAGTGATCGGGGCAAACATGGGGGCCGCACTCCCCCCCAGGGGGGGGGGGAGGCAAGAGAACCCCATCTGCATTTGGGTCTGCAAGAACAGACGCATCATCCGATCCATATCCGCTTCAGAGATGCTTCTGGTTGACCTGGAAGAGGTAGTCAAGACGGGCCGGGAGGGCCGCCTCGACGACCTCGAGGGAGACCGATCCTCCTCCGGCGAGAAGCTAGGCGGAGCATAGAGGAGGAGGATCTGGAGGCCCTCTAAGCAGACATAGATGCTTTAGCTGGCGGAGCCGAGGGGTGAGATTCAGCCCGCCTTTTATGGGATCTATGTCCCTCCTTATCCTTGTGCCTCTTCTCCCTGGCAGAAGAGGCACTAGTTTCCTCAGAGCTCAAACCCGAAGAGGGAGGTTGAGTCCCGGGTTGAGCTAAGGGAACAGAGGGCGCCTGGGCCGCCGAGGCAGCCGGAACCCGAACGGGAGAGGAAGAAGAAGCTGACTCCTGGGGGAGCTTTCCCACCAGGATCAGCTTGTTTTTCCTATCCCGAAGTGCCCAGGGATTAAAGGCCACACAGATCTGGCAGGCCTCTGACAGTTGGGCTGCCCCCAGGCACAAAACGCACTGAGTATGGCCATCAGCTGGGGAAAGCTTGTGGCCACACAGTACATTTAGAAAAAATGGCCTTAGGCCCTTCCGAAATCTTAGCACTCACACACCCAAACGCTAAGGGGGGGAGGGGGAGTGACTAAAGAAAAGCTAATTAACTGCACCAAAAAAAATTAAACTAGCACAAAAAGGGATAGAAAAAGGGCTAATACCACACACACAAGATTTTAAAATCTAGAAGAGGTTATAAATCACGAATGATCTCACCCAGCCAGGCGCTCTTCAAAAAGGAAAGCTTCTTCAGCAGCGGCAAAAAAACTATCTGAGGTAATATGGTTGGTAGCAGGGGATTATGGGTAGGGGGGAGGAGCTAGGAGCTCGGATCTTGGAAAGCTGCCGGCTCGGATCCGAGGTCGGATCAGATACCCACAGGTTGCAGAGCAAATGAAGTAACTACTTCAGATTGTTGGACTCTGAAGCAACTTTAGGAAGGAAAGAAGGGTTAGTCCTGAGAGACACCCTATCCATATAAAAAATTAGATATGGGGGTTTCATACATAAGGCTTGAAGCTCCGACACTCTTCTGGCTTAAGTGATAGCTACCAGAAAGGCCATCTTCCACGACAAGATTTTCAAATCAACTGTTGCTGCAGGTTCGAATGGAGGCGCAACTACAGCCTGAAGAACCAAAGTCAAATCCCACAGAGGAGAAGGATGTTTGAAAGGAGGTCTCAGTAACAAAAGTACCTTTGATAAAGGTCTTACAAAATTCTGGCAGCAGCTAGAGAGCCTGAATTCTCTCCTACATGAAAATGGGATATAGTTGCCAGCTGGACTTTCACTGTGGAAGAGCTAACCCCTTGCTGGAAAATTTGAGGCAAAAAGTCTAACACCGCTGGAACAGGAGCGGTAAAGGGATCCTAATTTCTCTGAGAAGGCCAAATGGAAAAAAAATGCTTCCATTTACTATGGTAGATCATCCTGGTAAAGGACTTGTGTGCCGCTACCAGAATGGACTTAACAGGGGAAGAGAGACCGGGAGTCCAGGCAATTAATGGAACTGGAGCAACCAAGCAGTAAGCTTGAGGCTGTCCAGATTCGGAGGAGGAATTCCCGAGGGATGACGAATGAGATCTGGAATGGGATGCAATATCCAGGGCGGAGCTACTAGATGAGACCGTAGGCAGGGAAACCAGATGTGACTAGGCCAGAATGGGGCTACAAGGATAATCCTACTCCCAACTGTCGAGCTTTCTGTAAGAATTTTGTCATGAGAGGAAGCGGATGGTATGCATAAAGACGACCAGGTGGCCAAGCATGGGCAAGAGCGTCTCTGGGGGCTTCCACCCTCTGTGGAATCAGAGCAAAAAAAACTTGCTGCACTTTTAGTTGGAGAGATTGCAGCAAAGCTGACCCCACTTGAAAATCTGTTCCACTACATAAGGGTTCAGAGACCACTCGTAAGGCAAAAGGATAGTCCTGCTCAGTTTGTCTGCCAAAATATTGGACTGACCCAGGATGTGCGTTGCTATCCAAAAACGGTTGAAGATCGCCCATTCCCACACTCTCATGGCCTCTCGACAAAGGGAATAGAACTTTGTTCCCCCCTGTTTGTTGATATACCAGACCACTGACATATTCTTTGACTGAATCGTAATAGTTCCCAGTGGAAGAGAAGCATGAAGGGCCTGCAACGCTAAAAGGACTGCTCTCATCTCTAGAACACTGATACGCAGAACAGTCTCACTTGGGGTCCACGTGTCTTGGACAGTCATGCCTGAGCAATGTCACCCCAACCTAAGCGGGAGGCGCCAGTGGTCACCGTGGCCTGGGGCGAAGGCATAACAAAGGGGCGTCCTCCTCGCAGATCCTGGGATTGAAGACACCACATGAGAGAAGCTTTGCGCACTTTGCTTAGAGGGATCGGGAAGTCTAGGGGCTGATATAACAGAGACCACTGAACTTTTAATGCCCACTGTAACACTCTCATATGCAGACGTGCACAAGGAACCAGATTTATAGCTGTTGCCATGGATCCTAGTGCTCTCAGGACTACCTCTGTTGGGGGTGAAGGAGTCTGAAGAAGCACCAAGACATGAATGGTCAGGCTCCGAAGTCTGTCTGGGGTCAAAAATATCCTGGCCTGAACAGAATCTATTCTTGCCCCTATGCAGTCCAACATCTGAACAGGCTGAAGTGAGGACTTCTTGAGGTTTATTGTAATACCCAGCAGGTTCGACAAGTGAAGAAAGGAATTTCTGGCTAGTACAAGTTGATGCCTGGTGGGGATGGTGAGGAGCCAGTCATCCAGGTACGGGAAGACCTGAATGCCCTGAAGCCTCAGGTGGGCCGCTACAACTGCCATGACCTTGGTAAACACCCTGGGGGGCTGTGGTGAGACCGAAAAGTAGGACCCTGAACTGGTAGTGACTGGCTCCTAGCCGAAAGTGGAGGAACCTCCTGGATCGCCTGTCCATTAGGATATGGTAATACACATCCTTGAGGTCTATAGAGCACATCCAGTCTTCCTCCTGCAAGAACAGCAGGATGGATTGTGTGACCATCCGGAACCTTTCCTTGGCAACAGACCTTGAATAGATGCCTGATCCGGACTGGTCTGCGGGCACCGGCTGGATTGTTCTTTTGCCTAGCAGCTTTTCTGTCTCCAAAGCTGCCGTCTCCCTTTGAGCGGGTGGGATGTCTGGGAGGCGCCTTGTGGATAGGAGACAGTTTAAGATGGGAAAGGAATAACCCTCTGGAAATTATTCTAAGCACCCTGCAATCCGATGTTATGGCCTCCCATTGAGCTAGGTGCCTTGAACCCCCCCCCCCCCGACTGCCTCCTGAGTAGAGCAGTCGGGCAACCCCTCAGGTCTGCTGCACTGGGTCCATCGGAAAAAGGTTCCCGTGACCCAAAGTTCTTCTGTCCCCCTCTGCCTCTGGGCAGGCATCCGCCTTGTCCCCCTCTGCCTCTAGGGGAGGAGTCTGGAGCGTTCCGGGAATGCTGAGACTTCAGGAACCACAACTTCTGCCTTTGCTGGTTCCTGGAGAAGAACCTTTGAGGGTTTGAGAAGTGGATCCTGATGGCCAACAGCGTTTTCCCGTTCTTCTCACTTTGGACTAGTGTGTTACGGATGGTCTTCCCAAACAGAATTGAACCGTCAAAAGGGGCATTCACTAAGGACGCCTTGAAAGGTTCCGAAAAAATCGCAAAGCCGCAGTCAGGCATGACTCCTCATGGCAATACCGGACCTGGCCATCCTAGCGGCTCCCTCGGTAGCGCGAGAGTAAATGCATGTACATATTTGAAACTGATTTAAGAGTGGTCATACAAGCCGGAAATGACAGTTTATCCTCTGCCGAAATGGACTCCGGGGGAGACTCCGCGTACTCTTTCACAAGGTTGCGCTGGAGTCTAATCACGTGGGCCAAGTAGTTCAGTGCCCTTATAGCAAAGGTAGTTGAAGCAAATGTCCACTTTTCAAGACAATCCATCGTCCTAGACTCCTTGTCCGGAGGATGGACCAAGGAACTTTCCTGGGTCAGTTCCTTTTTGGTGGCAACCGCCACCACCATGGCATCAACTGGGGGACCCTTACTCCATGTGGGCTTGTCAGCTGGAGGATTCAATACTTTATCTGGCCGTTTGGGTATTGGCTCTACAGTGTCTGGTTCTTTCCAAGCTCTGGTGGTAATGAGGTCCACCAGAGGATCTGCCAGGGGGGGGGACATCCAAGAGGTAGACAGGCCTGTGAACGCCACCAGAAATACAGACTCATCCAAAGAAGGTTTTTGGGTGGACCAGCCCCCCCCCCTCTCTGGTGGAAAATTTCCATTAAGTCTCCAAAGGAGATGTCTTCGGGGGGAGATTTCCCCTTCGTCCAAGTCGGTATCCTCAGTGAGGGACTCTGGGCGAGTCCATGTGCCTCCTCTTGCACTAGCATTTGAAAGGGACCTCCTCGGGGGGGGGGGTTCTCTGGGGAGGGCTCACAAACAGTCTCGTATTCCTCAAGGGGAACCATCTGGGGAGTATCAGACACAGGCTGTCCCTGGGAGGACTGGATGACAACAGACATGCTCAACTGCGAAGGAGCAGGGGCGGACTCAGAGGAAAGAGCGAGGGGGTCTTGATCCTCCTGAGAGTACCCTCTCCACAACAAAAGCCGAAGGGGAACCGGCTTCCCTGAAACTGGTGAGGCAGGTAGCCCTGCCCCTCAGATCAGACAAGGGGATTGAAGCCGAGCACGGAACAGTCAGACCCAGAGGGATGGTATGCCCCAACCACAACGGGGCCGATGACACACATCACCTCGGATCCAGCGCCCAGATCTCTGCTCGAAGAGCTCAGATCCAACATGGGATCCGATAGACGAGGACATGGCTGGCGTTGAAGGAACCATCAACACCGACCCTCTGACTCCGGGGGTCCTCGGATCCAGGGACTCCGAAACCAGACGATGGATCGGAGAAGGAGCTATTGCGGCGAACATCGGAGCCGAACACCCCGCTCCGGTTGTAGGGGGAGCCAGCAACACTCCCATCTGCAATAGAGTCTGCAAGAACCTTATCATCTGGCCCTTATCAGCTTCAGAGAGGCTGCTCATGGATCTTGAGGACGCCACTGACACCGGCCGAGAAAGCAGAGGCAAGGAAGACCTCGAAGCAGGCAGAGCCTCCTCCTCCGGCTCTGGGGAAAAACATGGAGAACAGAGCCAAGGGGAAGATGGCCTATCAACTTTCTCCAGTCTAGAAACCAGTTTAGCGGGGGGGGGTGACGGATCCAAGTGGGTTGAAGGTTGCGCATATCTTGCGGCCCGAGGTAAGGTGTGGAACCCCTAAACAAGCCATGCACAGAATGTGACCATAGGCCAACGACAGCTTATGGCCACACTCTGTGCCTTTTAAATAAAAGTCTGTTCTTGCGACTAACATATCCAACTTCATTAAACAAGGCTAAGCGCACACACAGCACGCACACACGCGCACACACACACACACACAGCACACGCGCACACACCACACAGCGCACACACAGCGCACACACACACGCACACGGCACACACACACGGCACACACACACGGCACACACACACGGCACACACACACAGCACACACAGCACACACACACAGCACACACACACAGCACACACACACAGCACACACACACACACACACACACACACACACACACACACACACACACACACACACACACACACACACAGCACACACACACACACACAGCACACACACACACACACAGCACACACACACACACACAGCACACACACACACACACACACACACACACACACACACACACACACACACACACACACACACACACACAGCACACACACACAGCACACACACACAGCACACACACACAGCACACACACACAGCACACACACACACACACACACACAGCACACACACATGGCGGGAAGGGGAGGCCTACACTGGGGGAAGTTTAGAACTTTAAAAACTTTCTTTTCTCTACTTTTTTTTTTTTTTTTTTACGAAAACCAGAGGGTCAAAAAAGGGAAACAAATTTAACTACACACACATAGCAACACAGAGCTAAAGTTTGGTGAAACAAACCTGCTTTACCTGCCTGGAGCTCAAGAATCCTGTCTTGGTGAAGCCGTGGCAAACTAGATCTGTGGATTGGAAGGAGGCTGCAGTGTAGTATGGGTAAGGGGAGGAGCTTGGATCTCAGATCTTTAGCTTGGTAAGCTGCCAGCTCGGATCCGAAACCCACAGGTTGATTATCAAATGAGGTTAACTACTTCAAATCAGTGGATTTACTGAGCGGTTTATAAAATGGAGACAGGATACGCTATGGAGTCAGCAGCAGCTTTTAGGAAGAGAGGAGACAGGTTGTCAGCTGAAGGAGAACATGCTTTAAGTTTGGCAAGAAGTCTTTTTTGATGTAGCTGGCTGGAAAGGGATTTAGTGAGAAAGAACTGTTCTGCAGTTGGGGGAGGTAGGAGGTGTGGGGCTGGTTGAGTGGACAGCTTGCATAAGTTTGCTGATAGTATCTATGAAGTATGAATTGAAAACTGAAGCAGATCCTAGGGGTGTGTTACGGAGGCAGGGGTTGGGAGCTGAAAGATTTCCTGGGTGGAGAATTTTGACGACAGTATTCCAAAATTTTAGGGTTTCTGGGTTCAGTATCTTGGGATGAGGTAGTAGTTCTTTTTGTCAAAGTCTGTTTTTTTGCTTAAATTTGGGAGTTCCCCACATTGTTGGTAGTGTGTGGGAGATTTGGTCTTAGTCCAGAGTTTCCAGGCGCAACCTCCATTATGGATAAGAGACTGAGTAGAGTTGGAGAGCCAAGGGGAATACTGTGATTTGCCTCTGACAGTTCTTGAAGGGGCAAGGGATTTCAGAATGTTTAAAAAGATGGGAGTTGAATTGAAGACAGTTTCATCTAGAGATAGGGGAGAAAGACAGAAAAACAGTCAACAGCAGAAAAAAGTACTGAATGTGTCCAGGTTGAAGGTGACTGGCATTCGGCACTCAAAGGAAAGCAACAGGATATCAAATTAAAAAGCTCTACCTCCTGTCTCCTTAAGTCCCCGTTATGTGCTACAGCCAAAAAAAAAAAAATAACTGCAGCTTTAAAATAAAATCGTCAAAAGTGTTTTACAGCTTAGGCTTCCTAACTTTCCGTACTATTTCACTTCCCTATTTAAAACCAAAATGAAAACCGTCTAGCCGTCCCTTAAATAATGACGTCACATCTGCCATAGCTCATGTAGATCCCGGGACATTTCCTCCCCCAAAGTGACGTGAACACTGCCTAATTTACATGCTGTATTGAAGCCCCTGTGATCCTCCCACATTGTGATGTCATCTCTGCCTTGCCCAGCCCACTGTTGCCCTGTTGCTGGTGTGTGGAACTTCTTTTCGGTCGAGGTGAATCCTGTCGGCTCCATTTCGTGCAAAGGAATTCCTAACAGTGTATACTGCTTGCATCTTCACCAGCGTTTCGCTAATTCATAGGTAAGGTAAGTCTATTTTGAGTATGAAAAGGTAATTTTACTGTCCATGCATTCATAGCCCTGACAGTTATTTTTCTGTTTTTAAAGTGCAGAATGGTAACGTTAGTGTTTGTATAGGTGGCACGTGCTTTTATTTTTTAATAGTTCTGCCGATTTAAGCATTTCAGCTGGTTTTTTTTGTGTTCAGTTTTGCTTGTAAATATTCTGTATTTTCGTTGTCGTTCTCCCAAGTTGTGCGCATTAAAAGTTGAGATAATTAGTTCAGTTGGCTCTGTACTGCGTGTGTGTATAGATCGTGATGGCAACCGATTCTGTGGAAGCAGTTATTCTTGGGTAGCTTGTGCATAAAAGACTATACAATCAGTTTTACAACAGGCTGCTTCTACAGAATGTAAGTAATAAGAGCATCGTGTTTCATCAAGTTACGGGCGTCTAGTTTTGGAGGCATTTGCAATTAACTGTTGTGGATTTTGCAGCGATTAATGTTTAATTCACCCTAGAAATGGAGTGCAGCTTGTAAGTGAATATTGTACATAAAACTTGATGTATTCTGTTTTTATGTCACGTACATTGCGAGCGTTGCAAATTCGTTTTGCTTTGTTAATTCTTTACATAACCTCATGGCGTCCTAAAGGTCACAGTGAATGCAAACCGGAATATCTTGCACTCAGTTTTTGGTGGAATGCATGTGTTAATGTAATGAAGACAAAGAAGGGCTAGTACATATTGCAGTTGAGGGATTAGCACGCTTTTGACGCTAGCTGCATGTTTTATGGGGGAATAAGGTTTGGGAGATGTTGTAGCAGAGTTTCATTTGGGTAAGTAGCTTAGCAGTAATGTTTTTAGTTTGAAGGGAGAAACTGAATATTAGTTCTAATATGACTCCCAAATACTTGTTTTAATAGGTTAACATTTAGCATGATGTTGTCTTTGTTATGCTTAAGTATTATTGAAAGGCAGGAATTGAAGTGTAGCCAACAGCATTACAATGGTTTTAGCAGAGTTCAATGAGATTGCTGAATAACCAGGAATTTAATTTTAAGAAATTTGCATGAAGCTGAGGTTGCAAGGTTTAGGTTTGCTGGAGTCTATCAGGAGGATATCATATGCATAGACTAAGAGATAAGTCATTCTTGTCAGGTTGAGTATTGTGTGCATTTTAAATGAATTATTAAACTCAGCTAGATGGTTAGTGCCACCACTTCTTTTGTTTTCTTTATAACAAATGTTATCTACAGTTGCTTTGCAATAAAGTACATCTGTACTATGAGCTTCTCATCACACAGCATAGTAAAGGGGTCAGGAAAAAAGTACAAAAGTGCACTTTGCTTCTTTCTGCACTTTAATGTTGCTGCAGAAAAGCTATCAATGTTTGTCAGTGATGCCTTTACTGAATTTATCAAAGACAAGGATGTAGCAATACGGTTTTATTTATTGCTGGTAGGGCAGAAAAAGGAAAGCTAATTTAACTGAACATAATAGTGGCACTAACCATGGTTCACTATGAAATGTAACAAGCTAATTCCTCCAGCAGTTCAAAAGAACAATCCTTCCATTTATTTTTTAAACATAGCCATTGCCCTTTATTTATTTTACTACACTGCCCTAACTCACAAACTCCCTCACAAACTGGCATGTAAGAGCCAATGAGGAGAACACTAACGAATCAATGGAAACGCGGTCTACTCCACTCCAGCTGCTGCTAGTGTAATGCTTGGAGCAAGAGGAAGTTTCGGAAATTAAAGTCTGTTTTTTTTCCCTGACCCATTTATAATGATTACAGCATCTCAGTGTCTTTGGGTTGAATAACTTAAGCAACAACAAAAAGAGAATGGAGTCATGCTGAAGGCCAGATGCAGTACTTTGCTGGGGCATTTTGTGGTCCCTGGAGCACCTGCTGAACTCCTCTACAATAAAGTCCATTTTCCTTTTTTAGGGGATAAGCTCATTGGTGGTATGTTTTAAGACTGAGGCAGTCTTTGTGGTCTCTCTGTTAATTATGCAGTCTTTGTGGTCTCTTTGTTAATTATTGTATGCCATATCGTTAAGTATTACTTTTGTGCAAGGTATATTCTATTTTATACCCTTTATAATCTGTTAATGTTTTTTTCTATAGCACGGACAGTTCCTATTTAATTTATTTTTGTTGATTTGGTTGTGGAGGAGTTCAATCTTTAGCACTCCAAATCCATTATTTCTGTGCGTTTCATCTCATTTTGTCAACAGATCTTCATTAATATTGTTCCAAATGGCTGTTGTAGCGATTCTCAGCTGTATGATATATTAGATTTCTTCCCATTGAGAGAGTTTGATATTTTTTTTCATTTTCTTTTTAGCAAACGGATAGTGAATCCTCCTTTATTCCTGTGTTGTATGATACTTCTGACATGATTTGCTTCAAGTGGGAAGAACTGTCACCATAAACCAGTCAGTGAAATTCCTTTGGACCATCCTAGTTGATAGCTCTGTTCTTGTTGGGCATTTCTTGAATTTTTTGTATTACCAGTTAGAATACTTAAATTTCACCCCTCACTGGAGACAAAGATGTTAGTGAACTGATATTAATTTAAAGGCAGAATTTTATGATTTAACCTTTATCATTTTTAAACAGTATGCCTGACGTTCACTTACTGTTAACAAATTACAAAGTCACAGGGAATAATGTAATCTGCTATGTAAAGTAAAGGTTTAATAAAATGGAGTTCAGAGTAATTCTGATCTATAGAGTTGTATTTTTTAAACCATGTACATCTTGTGGTTATAACCAATAGTCAATGTTGTTAAGTACGAAAGGCATCAATGAGCATTGCAGTTAATTCCTAGATATCTTCAGATCTAAATACTATTGAAAAACAGTTTATAATACAATGGTTCAAATAAACATCTATTGATTTGAAGCCAAGTAAATTATTTTAACTCTTGGGGCACTGAATGTAGTATTATTCTCAAAACAACCATTGATAACAGTGGATCCATTAGAGTCATTCAGAATCTAGATATGGGAGCCTTGTTTTGTATATTGGTTTTAGTTCAAAACATTTAGATGATTCTCCAGCTGTATTAGGAACCATAATACAATCACTGAATAGCTAGCCATGGAGTGGTTCGGTATATTTAGTACCGTTAGGCAACAATATAGAGCATATCTGGGAGTTTCCACCCATGTTCCTGACATAACTAAAGAAGGCCTTGTGATTATCTTTAGTGTCTAGCGCAATTTTTCTTTCAAAACTGGCCTTTGATGATTTTATGAGAGAACAAAATTTCTTACTAGTACTGATCAGAGATGTCTTCCCTTTTTGGGAATTTGCTCTGTCATGTAGTAGCTTCCTCCAACTCTGTTGTATAGCTTATTTATGGCCGGGGTCCACCAGACCGGTCTCCTGTTTTTGGAACAGTGACTCTTGGTTTTATTTGGGATAGCACAATTCATGCATTCCTGCAGGTGCTCATAGAATGCATTTGTAAAGGATACAGCGGATTGGGCTATATTATCCTTTGGCCAAGGGGCTTTTAAGGACTCCACCTCAGTCTTGAGAAGTGCAAAGTTGGCTTTTGAGAAATTATTTATAGTGATTTCCTTGGCTGGGGGTGGGGACGGGATATGGATGTCCAGGGAAATTTTTTTATGGTCTGATCTTTCCAATGAGGGGTTTACCTCTGGTGTGGAACATACAGTCCCCATGTTGGTGATGACCAGGTCCAATATGTTCCCTCTTGTGGGAGTGGTGACCAGTTGTTCCATTGCATTAGAGTTTATAAATTAAAGGAACCATTGGGCGAGGATGTTTGGGCTTGTGTAGTTTTACCAGTCCATGTTTGGGTAGTTGAAGTCACCCAATAAAGTACAGTTTTGTACCTACCATAAATGTAGATGTTCGAAGATCCACATTGCTGCAGTCCTTACTTATGGGTAGTCCGCTGTCCTCGGTTGGCCCGAATACCAAAGTATTAGGCTGACGTCGGTCATGGGCGCCTAGATCTGACATCAGAGCGTCAGAGTATAAAGGCGCATGACCGACGTCATATCCTCAGTCTTTTCTTGCCCCAGATGTCAGAAGACCAAACCAGAAAGGCCACAGCCAAAAAGAGAATACCTCCCAAAAACATGCCCAACAACAACCATCACCTAAAGCATAGCACCAAGTCAAACTACAGTGGGGAAGGAGGGAGTAAATTGGACTGCAGTAATGTGGATCTTGAACATCTACATTTATGGTAGGTACAAAACTGTACTATGTTCTTCATCTCACATTGCTGCAGTCCTTACTTATGGGTAGAATCCCAAAGCAACGGGAAAGGGAGGATGGTAAAAATCATAAAGCATTAGGGGCCGCTAAAATGCCCTGTAAAATTGCAGTGGCAAATCCAGCCCTAGACTTAGAATAAAGAGGAAGGTGGTAATGTTTAGAAAAGGTATGCACTGAACTCCAAGTAGCTGCCTCCAAAATGTCTTTTGTAGCTACCCCCCCTTAGAAAGGCCG
Source organism: Protopterus annectens (assembly GCF_019279795.1). Taxonomy (NCBI): domain Eukaryota; kingdom Metazoa; phylum Chordata; order Ceratodontiformes; family Protopteridae; genus Protopterus; species Protopterus annectens. The sequence continues at coordinate 1,964,979,230 of NC_056729.1, forward strand.
TAGAAGTAGCAGTAGCCCTAGTGGAATGAGGCCTGATTCCAGCAGGAATCTCCTTACCATGATGGGAATAACAGAAAGAAATACAAAACCCAATCCATTTTGAAATAGTTTGTTTTGAAACAGGTTTACACTGTGAACCCAAAGCAAAAGACACAAACAATTGCTGAGACTGTCTGAACTCCTTGGTTCTGCTCAAATAATAACGCAACTGCCTGTGAATATCCAAAGTATGCAAAATTTTCTCTCCTTTATTTTGGGGGTTTGCATAAAAAGTAGGCAAATGAATAGTTTGATTTAAGGCCACACTAGAAACCACTTTAGGCATAAAGGAAGGATTAGTACGCAAAGATACCGTATCCTTATGAAAAATCAGGAAAGGCTCCACTGCCATGAGGGCCTGTAATTCAGAAACCCTTCTTGCAGAGGTAATGGCCAACAAAAAAGCAGTTTTCCATGACAAATACTTTAACTCGGCAGTAGCTGCAGGCTCAAAAGGTTGTAGAGTAAGTTTTTCCAACACAAAATTGAGATCCCAAGCAGGAGTAGGAGCTCTACGTGGGGGTCTTATATTCTTTGCCCCTCTCAGAAATTGCTTAAACCAAGGATGAGATAATAAAGGAGGGTCACAATCATAGTGAGCAGAAATGGCTGCAGCATGGACCTTTATTGAGGAGAAAGACAAACCCTTGTCCAATAACTCAGTAAGATATTGAAGAACAGCAGTTAAATCAGGTTTGGAGACATCAAAGTCCTTTCCTTTGCTCCAAATAAAAAATCTCCTCCATTTATCAGCGTAAACATTTCTGGTACTAGGCCTGGCCTCCAAAATAACATTCAAAACTTGTTGTGGAAGCTGAGACCCTCCAGAGTCTAAAACAGAATATGCCAGGCTGTTAGATGCAGAGACTGAATCTTGACATTGAGGAAGTGACTGTCCTCTTGTGACAAAAGGTGCGGAATCAAAGGCAGAGGCCATGGAGGTTCTCGTACTAAACTCCTCAGTAGTGGGTACCAGTGTTGTCGAGGCCAATCCGGTGCTATCAAAATCATGGTTGGCTTGTCTTGTCTGGCCTTCAAAAGTACCTTGGGAAGAAGAGGCAGAGGTGGAAAGGCATATACATGTAGATTGTTTCAACTGAATGATAGAGCGTCCACCTTCCAAGCTGTGTGATGAAACATTTTTGTGCAAAACTTTGGCAACTGGTAATTTAGTGGAGAAGCTTAACAGATCTATGTCTGGAGTTCCCCATAACACTGTCAACTTTTGAAATACATGAGGATCCAATTTCCACTCGTGAGGATCCACTATTTGCCTGCTCAATACATCTGCTAAGGAGTTCTGTGCTCCTGGTAGAAACCTTGCCTGAAGATTGAGGTGTAGATTGAGAGCAGTTTCCCACAGAATCATCGCTTGCCTGCAAAGAGGGTAAGAATGGGTTCCCCCCTGCTTGTTGACGTACCACATGACAGTAGTGTTGTCTGTTTGAATCAACACCTGCCCTGGGTGAAGTAAATCTTTGAAAGCCATCAATGCAAACTGGACTGCTAACATTTCCTTCAAGTTGATATGCAAATGTTGGAGTTTGACAGGCCACGTGTTTTGCACCCATTTTCCATTGAGGTGTGCTCCCCAAGCCTTGTCCGAGGCATCTGTCGTTAGAATCTGACTCGCCTCTGGCCGTGTCACAGAGAGTCCCTTGTTTAGGTGACATTCCTGCGCCCACCACAAAAACTCCTTCTGAATGCAAGGTATTATCTGAATGACAGTGTCTAGATCTTGGCAGTGCTGTGTCCATACATTTTTGAGATACCATTGAAGCTTCCTCATATGCAATTTGGCATTGGGAAGCACCAGAATACAAGATGCCATGAACCCTAAGGCTTGAAGGACTGTCCTTGCAGTCAGCCTGGACCGTAGAGACATTTGATGGAAATAAAGAGAAAGGCTTCTTTGTTTGTCCGGGGTCAAAAAAGCCATCTGGGAAGCTGTATTCAGTCTCACACCCAGAAAGCACATGTCCTGAGAGGGTACTAGACTGGACTTTGTTTCGTTCACAGAATACCCAGGCATCTTAACACTGCCATCACATACTGTAGATGATGAAGAAGTTCTTCCTTTTCTTGTGCAATAATCAGGCAATCGTCCAAATAAGGATAAATCTGTATTCCTCAGTCTGAAAAAGGCTATCACTGGAGCCAGAACCTTTGTGAACACTCTGGGCGCAGTAGATAAGCCAAAGGGCAATGCAGAGAACTGATAATGTAAATTTCCAGCCCGAAAACGCAGGTACCTCCTGCAACTGGGCCTGATAGGAACATGAAGGTAAGCCTCTTTGAGATCCAGAGTAACCATCCAGTGATCTTTCCCCAACAGAGGTAAAAGTTGTTGTAAAGTCAGCATCTTGAACTTTGGAATGTCCAGGTAAGTGTTGAGGATAGATCAATCCAAAATTGGTCTCCACGTGTTCCCTTTCTTTGGAACTAGAAACAGGCGAGAATAAAATCCTAGGCCCACTTCTGACAGAGGAACTGGCTGTATAGCTCCTATTTGAAGAAGTAAAGAAATTTGTCTGTGAGCCTCTATCCTTTGCTGAGGAGGGACGTCTGGCATGCCTTTGAAAGGAGGCATGGTATGGAAATAGAACTTGTAACCTCGGTTTATAATGTCCAATACCCATTTGTCCTGGGTGACTAAATGCCAATTTTGCTTGAAAAGAGCCAACTTTCCTCCCAAAGGAGCTGCCAGGCAAGAAGGATCTGGCAGCTGAAAATGCAGGTCATTGGGCCTGTTTACAAAAGGATTGGCCCCTGCCCTCACCAGCAGATTGAGCAGGCGAACTCCATTGTCTCGGCCTGAAGGTACTCTAAGCTCTGCCCCTACCACGCCGAGATCTACCCCTAGACTGAGAATCAGAAGAAGGGTACGTCCACCCCTTAGTAGGCCAATTTCTACTAAACTTTGGAGGTTGTACCTGCAAAAAATCTTTAACAGTCTGCATAGACTTAGCCTTGTCTTCCATTTTCTTTAAGACAGACTCCACAGGACCACCAAACAAAACTTCAGACTGTAAAGGGGCATCCAGAATTCTAGACTTAACATGCTCAGACAAATTCTGATCCTTAAGCCAGGCGTGCCTACGAACAACTGAACCAGTGGCAGCCACCCTAGAAGAAGCCTGTAAAGCATCAAAACCACATTGCAAAGAGTGCTTACCCACCTGTTCAGAAACATGCACTAAATCCTGCAATTCTTTACACTCTATGCCCCTCTGCCAAAGCATCCACTTTAGATCTTAGCTGAGAAAGGAGGAAATTTGATACTTCAACATATGAAACTGGCAGTTCAAAGCTCTCATTGCTAAAGTAGAAGAGGTATACACCTTCTTACCCCATCTATCCAAAGCTCTAGCTTCCTTATCCAGAGGAACCGGATTCTTAACAACAGAGGCTCTAACACCCTTAGGCCCCTGACTAATAGTTTCTGGGTCCGCCCTAGGACTCTTATACAGATATTTATGAGCCTCAGGCACCCTGTAATACCTGTCCGGGTTTAACTGGGGCAGGAGGCACAGAATCTGGATTAAGGAAGCTTCCGAGAAAACATCTGAAACAACATCCAGAACCGGAGGTATAGCTAAGGGTCTATGCTGTGGTAAAAACAAGAACTCCCTAAGTCTCTTCCGTGAATCAGAGTAATCCTGTCCTTCCCACTTAAAATGCTCCCTCATGGAATGCAGAGTTTCTGAAAATGAAAAATCCTCCGGAGGAGAAGCAGAAGGAGTGGAATCCTCTGCATCAGAATCAGAATAAGGAGGGAAATCTTGAATGTCTTCAGCAGAAGACTCTGAATCATCTGAGGCCTGCTCCAAACTTTCCAACTCTGGCTCCATCCTGGGCCTCTTATCAGGAGGCATAGAACCTCTAATTAAAGTAATCAAATCCTCTGCCATTTTAAGCATGTGCTTTTAGGCACAGACCCTGACGCAACCAGAAAA
>NC_056729.1:1964983724-1965176224 GCF_019279795.1 Protopterus annectens
GATTTCCTGGCTGTGGCAACCCCTAATTGGGAAAAGCCGAAAGACACAACAACATATACATATTATATATATATAGATATATATCCATATATATATGTATTACACATACAAACAGTGCACATTATACAGTGTGTGTATCAATAGCAATAGTTGATATAAACAGGTAAAATGTAAAAGTTCTTTAGAAAAATGATTTAGTAATCTTAAAATATGCCCATTTCCTAACTCACTACAAATGCAGTAAAGAAAAGGTCAGGTGAGATTATAGAGAAAAAAATCCAATACGGCGGTTTTCCGAATAGTAACTTGGGCATAATCCAAATTAAATCGAGATGTTTAAAATATAACAAAGAATGCCTAAATCACATACGTGGTTAAAAAAATAACCATGTAAGGAAACACTAATTTGGAGAAGCTCAAAAGGATAGAAAACCTGTTATGGGGAAGCCTGACCCAACAGACCCCTTGCATTCCCCAAAATTTTGCAACCCAGGAGTATTATTTATAAGTGGAGGCTTGTGTGTCAGGGGCCAGAGACCATTCACTGCCAGAATTATACTTTTAAGAGAAAGCAAGGGAGTCGTTTGGGTGAGAATTTTGCCTTAACATGTTTTCAACCCTTTGAGCTTTACCATCACATTGTGAAACTAACAAGTAAAAATATAAACAAAAGTTCATCCAAAATAAACTACTTAGCTGAAAACTTGCTGTATACTCAGAGAAAATAAACCTCATCCTTAAAAGATATCACAAGTGAAATAAAGAATAAGACAACTTGACAAAAACCTGCAAACTTATAACGTCTTGTAAAGAGAGTACCAAACATTCTTATTGTACAGACCTCCTTATAAACAATATCAAACCATTTCCTTTACTAATGAAAACCTCTGTGAGGTGGGGAATTTAAGTGGGTAACTATTCTTTAAGTGAATAAATGTATTTCAAAAACTGTTAGCGCTATGTTAACTGTGCTTAACCACTGTAGTTGTCTTCTTTAAAGGGAAAACAATGTTAATTTTAACAACTTGACATATCAAGCAGTACTCTGTTTTCCCGGGAAGTGGAAAAATGAATTTAGTTAAATTTCAGTTGCTGAGTTTGAAAGTGCTAAACTGTACTCCTCACATCTGTCCTCACCTAAAATATTAATCTTCAAAATGAGATTATCTTAAATCAGCAGGTGAGCAGAGTAAAACCTGGGCTCACTGAAACTAGCATAACACAGATATGTAATGGCAATGCTGTTGAGACAAACAAGCTTCTATAAACTCCTTTGAGGACAAACACCAAAGTCTTTACAACACAAATTAGAACAGAAATTAAAACAAAATATTCCATAGAAATCAGCCTGAAATAATCTGTAATTACATCTGAAGTTTTCTGAAGAAAAAAAAAAAAACATGACTTAAGCATTAGTATTTCTTTGTCAATGGCATACAAAATGGTGTAAGTAAATAAAGGAAAGGTCTTATTTTTCCCCGGTTAGAGGTCGCCACAGCAAATCACCTATCCACTCATGATTGGCAAGGTCTAAACATACAAATAAAGCAGCAATACTATGGACCTATGAGTTAACACAAAAATACAGTATTGCCCAACCAGCACAAGTGACATACAGTAATAATGCTCAAACTGTGGCCCAAGTGCCCAGAGTTCAATTAAGGATTCAGGCGTTTGACAAGGGCCACGGGGGGGGGGGGGTCAGAGCAGAGCACATACTACCACAATCACTTGTAGGAGGGGCAGTGTTATTTAGGAATCTAGGGGGGAGGCTTTCAAAATCAGTAAACCACTGGGGTAGTGGCTGCTCTCAATATGAAGTGCAAGCAACCATGCACTCACAGGGTAGGCCACTGTGGATCCTTGGGCAGATGCGCAGAGATCATCCCTCCAGCCCAAGGGGTAGGATTAAACCACTCAAAATGCCCCCACAGCCGGGATACCTGCAAGAATACAGGAACCTTCACGGCTGCCCAAGTTTTGTTCCATTCAGACGGCTCTCGCTTCCTTGGTTCTGAGGACTCCCGGTCACAGGGAAATAAATTGGCTCAAGTACAGTTGGGGGGGGGAGTTTGTTGTTGGCAAAAGAGAAAAAAAGAACAAAGCCAGGTCTGAAAGAAGAATCTACCTACTATGTAAAACTACTAAATAAAAATCCAGCACACAGTTCGGCTAAAACCTTGGGAGATATTAGTGTGTCCACAATAGAGGTACTAAAATATTTTTGCCTTATTATATAATACTTCTCCCTCAAGGAAAACTGTAGAAATATTTTTGGTTTAAGCACATCATCAAATATCCACTTTAATCACTTATTCACTGTATGTTAACCGGGTGACTGGGCTGGTACTCTCAGGCTATAAAGCCAAAACAAAACACTTACACACATTGTAAATGCATACCTAGGCACATAGTAAATTCCAGCTGAACAGTAGACAGAAAAGCATAGGGAACACATTCAATACAGAGGGGAATATTAAAGCAACAGTAGTTGCGTACAAATGCAGTTGGCTTTACAGCTAAGAACGGACTGTGTTAAATATTGTTTGGTCAGCTATGAGAACATATATACAGCAAAATAAATGAAAAGTAAAGGTTGCATAGTATTGAGGTTAACAATATACAATTATCCCCTTTTTACAAGACTAAAATCAAAAGACGTTGGTAATTTTCTTTACAAAAAAAAATGCAAGCTATTAATTAAAATTCTACACCTCTGCTCTAAAGAACAGTCAGCAGCCTGAACAAGAAACAGTCTTCCATTAATTATGCATAAATAAGTAGTAATCAATGTCCTTCCAAAATGTTAACTGACACCACAAAATAATAAAACTCTGTGTTGGCCATAAATAAAATATTTGTGAAAAATAAGCACACTAAGAACAAATACAAATATATGCACTTTAAACTTGCTTTCTATCTGCTTGCAAAATGTAAACTCTGAATAAAACATGTCCTCAGAACAGCAGCTCCTCCTAACTACAATGAAAGAAGTGGTAACAGAAACTGAAAATCCAAATACATGTGCAATAAAATAAAGATGCAACTTAAGCACTGACCTGTTCATTAACAGACTATGGAAAATACAACCAGTTTATAAGCATAACATTTTTCATATGCTCACAACATGCTGAACATGTCTGAGGATGAGCAGTTCTATGAAAACAAAGGAGAGCTGGTTAACAATGCTCCCCCTGACTAGTCCTTCGGTCTTCCTGCACTATATTACTAATTACTACGCCTCTTTAAATTTTGTTCTAGAAATTCAGAACTGCAGCTTGCACAGAAATACACTATGGACCTCTCTATACATGCTATCTACATGCTGTCTTACTTCAAACACTTCACCGTGTAGCATCTACCATTTATTCCATTGCTAAGGGGGAGCTGGTACCCCTTAAATTCTCCTGTTCCTGTAAAGTTTTCAAAGAGTGGAATGGCAGAAAGGATTGATGGGGCACAAACTACCCTTAACAGAAAAAACATACTGTACAAGTGTTTAATGTAAAAATTACTTTCCAGAAACATCTCTGAAGACCACCTGTGTAACAATGTTACTAAGTGGATGAACTGACAATATTGATCAAGCACACCAAAAATAGAAAGACAGGTGTAATGTGCCAATTTGTCATTTACAGAGTATTTATTGTTCATGGTTATGAATTGACTAGTGTGATAAATACAGTAAAGTTGCACTTCGGTTTTGTTTTTTTATTACATTGTTTTTCTCTTTTGGCTCCCTCTAAGGATGAGTTTTGCAAATTAGCACTAAGCCAACAGAATACAAGTCAAGTTAGCAATATTTTTCCAAAAATATCCCCCTCCTTAAACTTTTTTTCAGCTTGTCTTTTCCAAGAAGTCAGGGGTATGTTAGTACATCACCAGTGATATCACACTACAAACTTCTTAACTTGTGGTACTAACAGCAGCTATATTAAAACACTATACAGGTCTTCATTTTTGTTCCCAGAACTTTAAATCCGAGGCACAGAAACAAAGCATGGGGTCACCCACAGCAGAGAGATCTAAAATATGTACCTTACAGAAGATTTTCAAGGGCGTATCTTTTTAATGTAATTTCCCATCATGAGTGCTCTGGATGAAGCATCATAAGGTACACCTAAGTGAATACAAGTCCAAAAATGCAACTGTTTCAAGATTGGCTGCTACCTGTTTCTGCAGTTTAGCATCAGTGGAAGAAGTACTCATTTATAACACCTTTTCAAAAACAGAACTCAGACAAATCAGCCCAATAATACTGGACTCTTACTGCTAAGGCACTAGATGCATAACTTTTACCATGCCTGCCAAACAACTTAGCAGCTCTAGTCAAACCTTGAAGGATGTTAGGGGTGTTCAGCTCCTCAGATTTGAAGGATACAGTTAGAGCACCAGGATCAAATTTAAGTTTATAACTAAAACGCAGACACACAGACCGACAGAGAGGGAGAGAGAGACAGACCGACAGAGAGGGAGAGAGAGACAGACTGACAGAGAGGGAGAGAGAGACAGACTGACAGAGAGGGAGAGAGAGACAGACTGACAGAGAGGGAGAGAGAGACAGACTGACAGAGAGGGAGAGAGAGACAGACTGACAGAGAGGGAGAGAGAGACAGACTGACAGAGAGGGAGAGAGAGACAGACTGACAGAGAGGGAGAGAGACAGACTGATAGAGAGGGAGAGAGAGACAGACTGATAGAGAGGGAGAGAGAGACAGACTGATAGAGAGGGAGACACACACAGACCGACAGACACTGTTTCTGGAATTCATAAATTCCAATGCCTTGGATCAACTTATCCACATCCCCACCAGGGGCAGCAATATCCTAGACCTGGTCATTATCAACATGGGCAACCAGTGTTCCACACCAGAGGTCAATTCCTCGTTGGTCAGATCCAACCACAAGCTAATCAGCCTAGACATCCACATCCCGCCCCCACCCCCCATTAGGGAAACCACTTTAAAATATTTCTCTAAAGCCAACTTCACGCTCAAGACAGAAGTGGCAAACTTCACGACACCCATGCAGAAGGACAATAGAGGTATGACTGCTGAATATTACACAAATGCACTTTAAGCACTTACACTAGTGCATGGTTCAAGCTATCCCTAATAGAACCAATATGCTATCCTCCAAAAAAGGAAGCCAATCTGGTGGTCCCCTGCCATAAACAAACTTAACAAAAGAAACTGTTGCAAAAAAGAGTAAATTCCCATGATTTGAGGAACTCCCTGGTCAGCCTCAGTAAGAAGCGGAGATCCCTCAAAATCCTCCAAAGCTAGTTACGAAAACAAGAGAGTCACGCATTCTAAAGACAACCACAAAGCATTCTACAGCTATGTCAAGAATCTCAATGGCAACACTCAGATCTGCTCCGAGTTACAGCACAATGGCACTAAATATACAGAACCAACTGATATTGCCAACATTCTGGCAGATAGGTTCAGTGCTAACTTTACCCCCCTCTCACCCCCTAAAGGGCCCATTTCTATACTGGAAGAATGCAAAGTTCCTGTAATCATGGCTGCACAGGTATAAACCACACTCTCCAAAGGCAAGAGCACAGCATCCATGGAACCTGATATCATCCCAGGCTGGGTTCTAAAACTGCAGAATGAACTGGCACCCCACCTAAGCACCATGTTCAATCATAGCCTCACCTCAGACTTTGTGCCCACTGAATGGCACACAGCAACAGTTATCCCACTCCACAAAAGGGGAGCCACCACGGACCCCGGGAACTACTACCCCATTAGCCTAATAAGCCTGGTCTGCAAGGCCATAGAACGCATCATCATGGATCTTGTACACAAAGACATTGGTAATCTTCAAACTCTGGACTCCATCCAGTTCGGGTTTGTAAAAGGCAGATCATGTCTCAAACCTGATGGACTTCTTTGAAGCAGTCGCCATAGACGAGGGTAAGGTGGTTCACACAGCCTATCTGGATCTCGCCAAGGCTTTTGACACCCCCCCCCCCCCCCCACTCTGGAATTATAGATAAACTCACTAAACTAGGCATAAATCCCTATATCACAAGATGGGTTGCCAACTGGTTCACTGACAGAACCCACACTGTGAAAGTAGCAGACTCCAAATCAGACTTCAGACCAGGGACAAGTAGAGTACCACAGGGTTCAGTCCTGGGTCCTCTCCTGTTTGGTATCTACTTTTCTGAAGTACAAGCCAACACAGAAGTTCTTTGGCCAACGATGCTCGCAGATGACTGCAAACTAGGAACCATAATTGCAACTCCTAATGATGCGGTCATCCTACAAAAGGGCCTCGGAGACAGATGCCTGGTGTCAAAAGCCATGGTCTCGAGCTCAATACCAAAAAGTGCATTGTCATCCTGTTTGGTAAAAACTCTGTACCCATGAGCTACCACACAGTTGGTAGTATACTTAACACAGAAAGTGTGATAAGAGACCTTGGGACACTGGTGGACAGTAGTTTTTCCTTTGATGACCACATAGACATAGTAGTCAGGAAATCCTTCTACATGGCACACCTCATCACAAAAGTTCTCATCGGGGGGGGGGGTCATTGTCCCCCTCTATTAGTCACTCATCAGACCCATTATAGAGTACAACGCCCCTTTTGGTATGTACCTCAAGACATCTACAACTGAAAAGGCCGCAGAAATACCTCACAAAGAGGATTACCAGCCTCAAACAGATGCCCTACGCAGACGGTCTCAAAAAACTCCAGCTTTACTCCGTCGCATACTGCCTATTCAGAGGTAATCTCTGCCTAACATACAAAGCTAGCTATGTCAAACCCAGAGCTGTCGGACATGCTCCACTTAAAGAAATTCCAATCCTTCCGAGCTACAGGCTCTAGGGATCTAAACCTTGTCACTACAATAAACAGAACATGCTGAAGGGATAGATTCCTGTCCCAGAGACTTCCCATACTCTGGATCAAACTACCTAGCTATATCAAACAAAGCTCATTAGCACTCAAGAAAAATCTTGATGAATGGATGGGAAATGCACCCCAGGGATCACCTGTCTCTCTGCTCGACATGGTCACAGGAAAATAACTTTCTTGGGTGGCGAAAGCCAGGGTACATTTTGGGTAGGCTTATACAGGCCCTAGGGCCAATAGCCTAGTACCTACCTATGAAACTATGAAGAAGTCCATTGAGATAAAGGTCGGTTTTGTAAAAAAAAGAATTGGAAATGGTCGCACACCTTGTTGTTTGATATAATACACTGATGGCAGAGGGCTTGTACAATAAAATGCACAACAATGCAGCAAGAATGTTGCACTGAGGATTGTGCAAACACTGCAATATAAAAGTAGCTGAGAAGTGTTGGAAACATGATCCACGAAGCATTACAGAGGATGACTAATAAACATCACAAGGGATCACCATTATGAACAATTCAAAAAACAGACGCAAGAAAATTGAACATAGTAGTTTACGACAAAAAGAAATGTAGCCTTGACCACTGAAACAGCTACACCCACCGATTACAGTGTTTCACATAGAGAGAGTCAAAATATCAGGATTTGCAGGGAAAGATGAGAGCTACATGGAAAAGATACCAGACAATTCCAAAAGTAGAACAATGGGTCTAATAAAAAAAGCCAAAAAGAAAAATGCTAGCCCAAAGTGGTATCCATACAATCATTTAATGTGAAACAGACCTGTTTCAGCTACAAATACCAAGCCTTCCTCAGTGTATATAAACTTCCACATATAGCCACAGATTTATTTAAGAAACAGTAATTAGGTAAGCCCAGAAGATTGGTCACAAATGCTTATTAAGCCCATGGGGGAATAATCCCCCCAATTTGATAATCCACTTTTTTCTTTCATGTTAAGTAAATTGTGCCAACCAGCTTTGTTACTTTTCTTACCAATAACTCTGTCAGTCACAGTAAATCTTAAATTCACTGTAGGGTGACTTAATACATGCTTAAACAATGCACTAGTTGCCGTTTTATTTTTAAATGTCACTCGTGCTCACAGATTCGAAATTTCACAGGTCTCGATGTTTGTCCTACATAAAATGCAGAACATGAAAAAGTGGCTAGGTAAACAAACCACTCACTAGAGCAATTGGCAAAAAATTGAGGATATAAACCTGGCCAGTATTCCTACTGGAAAACTCTTTAGTCTTCGCCATACGTAAACAGTGAGTACAGTGCCAACACAGAAAAATACCCAACCAGTGGGTTCCCCCCCATAAGTGTCAACTGAGAAAGTGGCTGAATGAACTTCCATGGACCCAGTTTTATTATGAGCAAACAAGTAACCCAGTGTCCTGCCTCTCCTACAGCCAAAGGGATACCTTTCTGGTAGTAAGTTAGCAAGTCTAACATCCCCCAACAAAATATTCCAATTGCATTGGATGACTTGTAGCAGGTTAGGAGCGTTATGTTACACCCATAAGTGGTTATAAACCTGATATTGGACTCCTGAGATGAAGTTTTTACCTTATATTTCAACAGATCCTCTCTCTCTCCAATGCAGATACTTCCCTACAGGCTACAGTAATTGTACCAGGATTGTAACCCCTGGCTTTGAATCTAGCCACCAGGTCCTGTCTCTGATGTTCATAAGTCTCAGAATCAGAACAAATACGTTTAATTCTCATGAACTGGGATTTGGGTATGTTGAGTTTTAATATGGGGAGGGTGATAACTAGATGCATGCAACAAAGCATTATATTCCAGGAATTTACGATATACCCGTTATCTGTGTGGTCAGATTTTCTGGTGACCAAAACATCCAGAAAGGTAATCTGGTTCAAATCAAAGTTGCATGTAAAGTGAATGACCCATCTGTTACTATTAATGTAATCCAAGAACTCATTAAGAAATGCAACATCAGCTCTCCATACTAACCAGCAGTCGTCCAAATAACGCCAGATGTCAATCTCTGACAAATATAGGTTATGCAGGGGAACATAAATCAATTGTTCCAAATATGCCATGAAAAGATCGGCATATATGGGGCAAGAGAGGCTCCCATGGCAGTACCCTGTTAATAGTAACAAATGGGGCATTCACTTTACATGCAACTTTGATTTGAACCAGATTACCTTTCTGGATGTTTTGGTCACCAGAAAATCTGATCACACGTTAGATACACGGGTATATCGTAAATTCCTGGAATATGCTTTGTTTCATGCATCTAGTCATCACCTTCCCCATATTAAACGCAACATACCCAAATCCCAATTCATGAAAATTAAACGTATTTGTTCTGATTCTTAGATTTATGAACATCAGATACGGGACCTGGTGGGTAGAGTCAAAGCCAGGGGGTACAAATCCTGGTACAATCACTATGGCCTGTAGGGAAGTATCTGCATTGGAGAGAGAGGATCTGTTGAAATACAAGGTAAAAACTTCTCAGGAGTCCAATATCAGGTTCATCACCACTTAAGGGCGTAAAACTCCTAACCTGCTACAAGTCATCCAACGCAATTGGAATATTTTGTTGGGGGATGTTAGACTTGCTAACTTACTACCAGAAAAGTGTCCCTTTGGCTACAGGAGAGGCAGGACACTGGGTTCCTTGTCTGCTCATTATAAAAACTGGGTCCATGGAAGTTCAGCCACTTTCTCAATTGACACTTATAGGGGACCCACTGGTTGGGTGTTTTCCATGTGGGCACTGTACTCACTGTTTACGTATGGAGAAGACTAAAGAGTTCATAGTTCATAGGTTAGTACTAAGCTAACTGCCCTTGCGAGCCATTTTAAGCTTAGCCAATTATCCGTTGTGAGACTCAAACCCTACACCTTGTGTTTGCAAGGCAAACACCTTAACCATTAGGCCACCCTCCCAACCCCAACCTCCAGCAGAAATACTGGCGAGGTTTAGGATATCAATTTTTTTTACCAATTGCTCTAGTCAGTGGTTGGTTTACCTGGCCATTTGTTCATGTTCTGCATTTTATGTAGGACAAATATTGAGACCTGTGAAATTTCGAATCAGTGAGCACAAGTGACATTAAAAATAAAACTGCAACTAGTGCATTGTTTAAGCATGTATTGAATCACCCTACAGCGAATTTTAGATTTACTGTGACTGACAAGAGTTATTGGTAAGAAAAGTAAAGCTGGTTGGTACAATTTACTTAATATGAAAGAAAAGTGGATTATCAAACTGGGGGGGGGGGGATTACTCCCCCCTGGGCTTAATGAGCAATTGTGACCAATCATCTCGGCTTACCTAATTACCATTTCTTATATAAATGTGTGGCTATATGTGGAAGTTTATATACACTGAGGAAGGCTTGGTATTTGTAGCTGAAACTGGTCAGTTTATGTCACATTAAATTATTTTATGCACACCACTTTAGGCTGGCATTTTTCTATTTGACTTTGGGATTTTCCTTTTGGTGCCTTGTCCTACTTGCTGAGTTTGGTGACTTCGCTAATAAAAAAAAGAACTTACAATTGTATTTAGATATGCCAGCAATACATGCAACTCCATATGAATTGCAGAAGTCAATTCTAGGCACACTGCGGGTGCTGCAAAGAGCACTTTTGGTTAACAAAGACTGAAACGACACTAAATTCATAAACCATAATTATACCCTGACTTAGGAATGAGGTCCATTTCCATCATGGTATTAGAAACCCAAACGATTTGAAGAAATTAAGTAGAGAAATTATATAGGAATGAGAGTGTATTAATTGGATTTTTGAGGAAGTAAGAGACACATGGAAGAGACTAACAAATTATATTAAAGTAAGCACCCGCTCCGGTATTTCTAAGAACATAGACATTTACTATGGGGATGACCGCTTTGAAATACTGTTAGGCTAGAAGGACATTACAAAGAAATTATATTCTTACCATAACGTTCCATCTGTGTTCTCCTTCATTTCCATTAACCTGTGGGTCTCGCTTCTGATCCTCAGAACCAATCAGCCACTTTGCTACAACTTAAACTCCTCCCTATACCCACAATGCCCCACTCCCCAATGTACCTCAAGTTTGCCAAAAAGGCACAGCACATACATATATATAAAAAAAAAAAAAAAAAAAAAAAAAAAACTAGACAAAAACACACAACTCTAAGCTATAGAACACCAGGAGCTAAACATAAGGAATAGAAATTCCTTTGAACATTCAACCAGGCTTCACAAAGATATGGATAAGGTTAATGGAAATGAAGATGGGCAACACACATGGAACGTTATGGTAAAAACATAACCATCTGATGTTGTCCTCTTCATTTCATTAACCTGTGGGACAGACTCCCATAGCTAATAAGATCCAGGGTGGCCCTTATGGAAGGATATTCCAGACAGCAGCAGAGCCAAAACCACTTTTACTCCTGGACAGGCTGCCCAATTTGTAATGAGTAATAAATGTGAGGGGATTAGACCAAGTAGCTGCAGCACAAAGGTCAACAGAAACACTAGACCAAAAAGTAGCCATGGACCTTCTGGAGTGGGCCTTAATTTGTCTTGGCAAGGGGATGTTTTAGGAAGAATAAATAAATGTAATGGTCTTTCAACCATCTTGCCAGTGAGACTTTGGTAATAGCTTTGTCTTTCTTTGCCACTGAAAAGAGATACAAACTCAGACTTCCTAAAGGGCTTGCTCTGTGTAAATGAAGTTGTGTATGACCATCAGGCAAATGGAGAGTATTATTCACCACTGTTTTGATAAGTGGGAAAAAAGACTGGAAGATTGATGGACTGATTAATGTTACTTTCTTTAGCCAACTTGAGTTAAAATGAAAAATTAGTATGTAGAGTAACTCTATCCTTGTGGAGAATCAAATATGAAATTTTGAAGAAAAGGCCTGAAGTTCAGACACACTTCTTGCAGATATAATGAGAAGTTGTGTACCTACCATAACGTTCCATGTTAGTTGTCTTCTCTCGCCTTCTTTCTTGCTTGATGGGTTCGGAGCCGATCCTCGGCTCTGACTCGGCACTTTGCTAAGCTCGAGAGTCACTTTTACCAGCTCGAGGCAGCCCCATATCCCATGATGCAAGGCGGTAAGTACCCAGATCTCGTTTGTTGTCTATAGGTAATAACACCTAGCATAAAAAACTTCCCAAAAGGAAGAAAGAAAGGCAGAAAAAAACCTGAAGGATGGGTTAGGAAGACCAGAACTGTATGGTCTTAAGAAGCATTCTTCCATGTAGGGAGAAGAAAGGTCTGTCCAGGCCAGGGGGAAGGAGGGAGGGTCGCAAGAAAGAAGGCGAGAGAAGACAACTAACATGGAACGTTATGGTAGGTACATAACTTCTCAATGTTAAGTTGTCAATCTCGCCTTCATTCTTGCTTGATGGGACCGCGTCCCTAGCACCTCTATCCTGGGTGGCTCAATGGAACAGACTCTTGAGAACTGTAGAGCCAAAACTGTCTCTATCCCTGGAGGCCAAATCCAATTTGTAGTGAGAAACAAAGGTATGAGGAGTGGCCCAAGTGGCTGCTGCACAAATAGTGTCTAATGGAAGTCTAGCCTGAAAGGCTGTGGAAGTGGCTAAGCTTCTAGTTGAATGCGCTTTAGGTTTCGAGCACAGCCGTTTTCCCCTGAGCTGATAGATTTCAGAGATGACAGAAGAAAGCCATCTAGATAAGGTCACTTTTGAGACAGGAAGGCCTATTTTGTTATCAGCATAAGAAATAACGAGCTGATCGGATTTCCTGAATTGTTTTGTTCTGTCCAGATAATATCTGAGTTGGCAGTGAACATCAAGATAATGTAATTTTTGTTCCGATCTGTTTGAGTAATTTGGGAAAAATACAAGAAGGTCAATAGACTGATTCAAATTACTCTGAGGCGACCTTAGGCAAAAAGGTTGGATTAGTTCTCAAGGATACCCGGTCTTTGTGGAAGACCAAATAAGGGGGACGAACAGAGAGAGCATGAAGTTCAGACACTCTCCTAGCCGAGGTAATAGCAACCAGGAAGAGTGTTTTCCATGAAAGAAATTTCAGGGAACATGAAACAGCCGACTCGAAGGGAGGAAGAATCAAGGATGTCAGCACTAAATTTAGGTCCCATTGAGGAGGAGGACTCCTGACTGGAGGTTTCAGGAGAAAGATTCCTTTTAAGAAGGCTCTACAAAGCCTGTGGGACATAATATTGTGATCTGCGAACCCGACATGAAAGTTCAAGATAGCAGCCAACTGAACTTTGATCGTGGAAGAAGAGCCCGCGTGAAAGATTTCCGCTAAGAAATCCAAAACTGCTTGAAGTGGAGCAGTAAAAGGATCAATATGTTTGGCTTTTGCCCAACAAGAAAAGCATTTCCATTTGCTGGTATAAATCCTTCTAGTAGAGGATTTTAGGGAAGCCACTATGATATCCCTAACAGGATTAGAGATCATAGGAAGCCTGGCTAAGGAAGTGGAGCAATCATGCTGTGAGGTTGAGAGAAGGGATAGACCGGTGCAGCTGACCCGATTGGTGAATCAGAAGGTCTGGTACTGGGTCCAGATGCCACGGCTGCACCAAAAGGTGACTATGGAGGAACGGAAACCAAATTTGTCGAGGCCAATAGGGAGCAATGAGAATCATTCTGGCTCTCAAAACGGTGGCTTTCTGGAGAACTTGTGGAATCAGTGGAAAGGGAGGAAAGGCATAAAGAAGTCCCTGGGGCCAATCCTGGGTTAGAGCGCCTCTGGGGATGGCCTGGCAGTGGGAAGAGAGAGAAGAAGTCTGGGCATTTGCTGTTTTGGGGAGTAGCAAAAAGATCGCAACATGGGCGGCCCCATTCTAGAAAAATCTCCTCCACTATAGATTGTTTGAGAGACCACTCGTGAGGCATGAGAATAGCTCTGCTCAATCTGTCCGCTAGAATGTTGGTTTTCCCAGGGATATGCGTTGCTACCAGAAACCGATGAGAGATCATCGCCCATTGCCAAAGTCTGAGAGCTTCTCGACACAAGGGGTAGGACTTGGTTCCGCCCTGTTTGTTGATATACCATACTACAGACATGTCTGTGTGAACTGCAATTGTTCCCAAGGGAAGAAAGTCGTTGAGGGCTTGCAACGTTAAAAGCACTGCTCTCATCTCTAGGACATTTATGTGCAGGTGGTATTCGAACGGTTGCCACGTCCCATGAACCATCCTGCCCTGATAATGACCCCCCCACCTGATCAGGGAGGCGTCCGTAGTGACAGTGGCTACCGGGGCCGGGGGTACAAAGGATCTGCCTTGGTGAATCTGGGGAGAAGTAATCCACCATGAAAGATGATTCTTGCAAGTTTGTGTCACCAGGATTTGGTGACGCATTGGAAGATGTTGGTACGACCACTGAGTGAACAACATCCACTGAAGTAGACGCATGTAGAAGCAGGCCAGGGGAAGAAGGGTAATGGCCGCAGCCATGAGGCCCAACACCTTCAAAACCATTCTGGCTTGCACCTTTTGCTGTCAAGGATGATCCTCACGTGACTTTGTATATCTGAGATTCTTTGGTCTGTGAGGGTTGCTGACATCCGAACAGTGTTTAAGTTTGCGCCTATGAAGGTAATAGACTGGCAGGGCAATAAGGAGGATTTTTCGTAGTTGATCGAAATTCCCAAATGAGTGCAGAGATTTAGTGTGTAATCCCTGGCTTGAAGAAGTTGATGCCTGGTGGTGGCTGAAAGGAGCCAGTCGTCGAGATACGGAAACACCTGGAATCCTTGACGTCTCAGGTGAGCCGTGACCACTGCCATACATTTGGTGAACACTCTGGGGGCTGTAGTGAGACCAAAGGGCAGGGCTCTGAATTGGTAATGACTGGACCCTAGCCGAAAGCGGAGAAACCTTCTGGAGTGTCTGTGAATTTTTATGTGATAGTACGCGTCCTGAAGATCTATTGAGCACATCCAGTTGTCCTTCTCTAGGAAGGGCAAAATTGACTGAAGTGTGACCATTCGAAATCTTGTCTCTCACAGACTTGTTGAGTCTGCTGAGATCCAAAATTGGTCTCCAGTCTCCCGTCTTTTTGGGGACCAAAAAGAATCTTGAGTAGATTCCGGGCTCTGAATGGTCTGTTGTAACTGGCTGAATGGCTCTTTTTTGTAGAAGCTTTAATACTTCTAACTCTGCAATTTCCCTTAGACCGGGTGGTACATCTGGAAGGGAATTGTGTGAGAGAAGGGACTTTCCTCGAAAGGAATTTTGTAACCCTCGGATATAAATCGACTGTACCCATCTGTCTTGAGTGAGGGAATGCCAGGCTTCTGGGTACAGCGATAGTCTTCCCCAGACTGCCTCCAAGGATGGACAGTCGGGCAACATCTCAGGGATGCTGGAAGGGCTTGTCAGAGAGAGGCTCTCTGCTTCCCTGGTTCTGTGGACCCCCTCTGCCTCTAGAGCGGCGTCTGTTGTTATTACCCCCTCTGCCTCTAGGGGTAAACTGACCATGTGTGTCTGGTGTGACTCCTTGGGATTTGCGGAACCACATCTTTCCACCCTTCTGTCCTTTGGGGTAAGGTCTAGAAGGGGTGGAAAAACGGACCCCTACGGCAGAAAGAGTCTTGCCGTCCTGTTCACACCTGGTCAATGTATCCTTCACTTGAGGGCCAAACAAAGCTGACCCAAAGGGAGAGTTTGTGAAGGACGCCTTAAAGGGATCTGCAAAATTACAGAGCCGCATCCAGGATTGACGTCTAAGAGCCACCCCTGTACCTGCGGCTCTACTCGCTCCATCTGCTGCATATGATATCAGTCGCATGGAGGAGTTAGCTATAGAATTAAGGATTCCTAGCTGAGAAGCAATTTTCTCTTGAGCCCCTGCAGCCGTAGGATCCTGTACTACTTCACTTAGTTCCTTAAGGATGTCCCTTTGGAGTCTGGTGAAGTGACGTAAGTAGTTCAGCGAGCGCATAGCACATGTCGCTGAAGAGAAAATCCGCTTACCATACCTATCCATGGTCCTAGAATCCTTGTTAGGAGGATGGACTGGTACGGAAGGATCTGCAAGTTCCTTCTTACTGGCAGCTGCCACCACCATGGCATCAACAGGGACACCTTTCGTAAGGAATTGCTTTTCCGAAGGGGCAGTAATAAATTTAGATGGCCTCCTAGGAACTGGCTCTACGGAGTCAGGAGCAGCCCAAGCCTTTCGAGCAATAACCTCCATAAGGGGGTCGAAAGGCGGAGACACCCAGGAGGTGGAGGGCCGAGATCCAAACGCCTCTAGGTATACAGACTCATCCTCAGAGGGATTTGTGGAGGGCCAGTTTCCCCTCTGTTTTAGGAGTTCTAGGATGTCTGAAAAGGAGACATCCTCAGAGGGGGATCTTGGGGGATCCCTCTGACTCATCTAAGTCGGTATCTGAATAGACTCAGGGGAGTCTAGGTGTTTCCTCTTACAAGTCCTCTTGCGCGGAGGATCTCCTGACTGATCAGGAGAATCCTCGGAAGAGGGGGTTATTCCCAGTGGGGAAACCTGAGGCGGTGGATCTCTGGGTCCGGGAGCAAGAGAGATGGAAGAGATATCGACAGGCACTGTAGAGGGAGGAGCTAAGGGAATGGACTGCTGGCTGAGCCCAGTGGCCAGCACACACTTCATCACCTCGAAGGCCCCCCTCCCAGGGAGGTCCGAGAGAACCCGTTCCGAAGAAACCGGGACTCCAGGGCCCACTGAAAGGGAAGGCTCCGAGGCAGATGTCGGAGCCGAGCTCACCAAGGCCGAGGCTCCAAGGGGAAGAGCGGGGTCGGACAAGGGTCCGATGCCACTCATCCCCTCGGAGGAGACTAGGGAAGCCCGACCACCGAATCCCTCTAAGGAAGGTCTCGAAGAGGAGATAAGAGTAGATGCCGAGGGTGCAGAAGGGGGGAGGATCCGCCCCTCAGCCATAGCAGTAACTATCCCCGAAGACTCCAGCTCCAAACTCTGAGGTAGAGTTGAAGGAGGAACTTGAAGAGGGTGTGGACTAATAGTAGTCTGTTGAGACGGACTATGCAGCATCTGGGCCAGTGCCTGTGATTTCAATAATCTACTTACCACCCTCTCTAAATCATGGTCTGAAAGCCTGGACAACCTAGATGATCGGCTCTGATGGCTCCGCTCCGAGAGGAGAGGTGAGGCCGGAGCTGAGAGTATCGGTTCCAAGGAAGGGGACCTGGACCTCTTCCTCGAAGGAACCATCGGAGCTGAAGAAACTATAGATCCAGACAGAGCCGAGGACTTTTCGGCTCCAAATGAAAGTCTCGATGCATCGGCTCCAGCCGGAGCCGATACAGACGTAACAGTAACGGTGTCGGAGCCGGTCGGCGCCGACACCGAAGCCTGAGCCACATGGTGGTCGGAGCCAGTCGGAGCAGACACCGATGTGACCATAACAGTATCGGCACCGATAGCCATCGGTGCCGAAGATTTTAGCAAAACAGGATCGGCTCCAGCCGGAGCCGATCTCGACTCCGAAGGAGTCGGAGCCAAGGCCACCGGCTTAGATACAGAAGCCTGGGCCTTAGAAGACTTAGAAGTCTTGCTCGGAGCCGATTTAGCCGGAGAGCCCTCCGGTTTAAGGAGACCCCTTAAAATCAACTTATTTCTCCTCTCCTGCAGGACTCTCTGGCTAAAGGAATGACAAATTGCACAGGAGTCCTGCAGGTGGAGAGGTCCCAGGCAATATAAACAAGAAGTGTGACAGTCTGTCAGAGACATCTTCTGACAGCACGAGTCACACTTCTTAAAACCTGAGACCCTTTCTTTGGACATAGTTGTACACAACAGTACACAACAACACAGTCCCAAACAGACAACTAAAGTTATCTAAAATATATAGTAAACTAACCTCACATACGCACACACCCTGACAGGGGGGGGGATGGGAGGGAATGAAGGCCTGACTAAAAGAAGGGGAAGGAAATATAATTTTAGTCAGAAAAGGGCTTACAATTAAGTAAAAAAGAAGGTATTCTAAAGAAAAATGAAAAAAGTTAAATTTTAGGGGCAAAAAAGTAGTTAAACACTAACACTTACCAGGAGCTGGCAAAAGGAGGACCTCATCAGCGAAGCGGCAAACGAGATCTGGGTACTTACCGCCTTGCATCATGGGATATGGGGCTGCCTCAAGCTGGTAAAAGTGACTCTCAAGCTTAGCAAAGTGCCGAGTCGGAGCCGAGGATCGGCTCCGAACCCATCAAGTAAGAATGAAGGCGAGACTGACAACTTAACATCAGCTACTACAAAAAGTTTTCCAGGAATGGAATTTGAAATCCACAGTAACTGCAGGCTCAAAGGGTAGGTGGACCAAGGCTTGCAAAATCATTGTTAAACCCCAAGGTGGAGTAGGATCTTTTACTGGGGCTGGAGCAGGAAGATGTGCTTAAAGAATGCTTTGCACAGCTTAGAAGAAGCAAGCGATGAGGAGTCCAAGCCAACGTGAAAATTGGCTATAGCTGCTAACTGGATTTTCACAGTGGAATAACTAGCTCCATCATTGAAGAGAGACACAAAGGACAAGAACAGAGGCAATTGGTGCTGTAAAAGGGTCTATTCGTTTTTGTTCCACCCAAACAGAAAATCTTTTCCACTTGCTTTTATAAATCTTATATGTCGAAGACCTATGAGATGAGACCAAATTATCTCGGATGGGGGAAGAAAGCCTGGAATATCTTGCCATCACTGGAAGTGGAGAAACTGTGCGGTTAGCTTCAGTCCCTGTAAGTCTGGATGGGGATGCCCTGATGGGCAAGACAGAAGATCTGGGACCAGATCCAACCTCAGTAGAGGGCAAACCAGACGAGATTAAAGGAAGCCGAACCAGGTTTGTAGAAGCCAGAAGGGAGCAATGAGAATTACACTGCTCTGAAACCTGAAAGCTTTCTGTAAGAACTTTGGAATCAAGCGGTATAGGAGGAAAGGCATACAAATGACCAGAGAGCCAACCATGGACTACAGCGTCCCTGGGTGACTGTCCCCAAGGAGGGATCAAGGCAAAGTACCTGCTGCATTTGCTGTAGAAAAGGGATGCAAACAGATCACAGCAGGGGAGACCCCATTTGTGGAAGACTTCAACAGACGTCAATAATTGGCTAAGCTTCTGGTGTCATTCTAAGGGGATCCAGTATTTGTCTGCCTGGGCCGACATGATCGACAGACCACGATGCTTTGCCAGAGATGGCCTAAACCTGTCGCCCTTGGGATTCCGGATACTGGCTAAAGCTCTTGCCACCCCTATAGTGCCTTTTTTAGGAAAGGTTCAAATGACAAATTCAACACCGTAACAGGCACAAGCAAGCAAAATCTAGCATCGAGTAGCATTACCCTCAGAAGTCTAAACCTCAAAATGCATTCACTCGAGCCACTCCTTAAAATGGAGAAAGTACAGTTTTGTACCTACCATAAATGTAGATGTTAAGAGTGTCTTCACTGCTGCAGTCATTACACTTGGGTTATCCTGCCGTCAGGCGGTCCCGCAGTCAGCCAGAGTTCCAAAGTCTTGGTCCAGTGTCGGTTGCTGTCGCTTCTTCCCTGACGTCAGTGCGCCAGGGGTATACAAGATGCAGCCACCATTTTCTTCAGTTTTTCTTGCTCCAGAGGTCAGGTGCCCCCAAATAGGTAGGCAATACATATTAACAAAACATACATAAAAGTAAAACCAAAATTTTCAGTTACCAGCAAATACACCACATAGGTAGTATAGGGTAGAAAAGTGTAAAGGTAAAAAAACAGGATGTCCTTTTATCCAATCGAGCCCCACTGAAATCTACGAGTTGAACTGGATCCAATGGAATTTCTGCTTGCTAATAGTTATCCCTACAAGTTGGGGCTAGCTGTAGTAAGTAGTCTCTGGCTTGAATGAGCAGATGCCTGGCTGGAGCGTTCTGAAGCCAGTCGTCCAGATACGAAAGAAATATGGTAGCCTTATAGCATGAAATGCGCTGCCACCACTGCCATGCATTTGGTGAACACCCTGGGGGCTGTAGCGAGACCAAATGAGAGTGACCTGAACTGGTAATGACTGGTTCCCAGCCTGAAACATAGGAATTGCCTGGAGTAGCTGCCCATTTTTATATGGTAGTAAGCGTCCTTCAGGTCCATCAAGCACATCCATCCGTCTGCCTTCAAGAGAGGTAGGATGGACTGGATTGTGACCATTCAGAACTTCATGTGCTTTAATCTATTTGTTCAGAGGTCAGATCCAGAATAGGTCTCAGGTCCCTGTTTTTTTCAGTACTAAGATGACTCTGGAGTAAAAGCCCGACCCAACTTAATTGTGGGGAACCTCTTACATGACTCATTTTAGCAAGCGCTTTTCTATTTCGTGGGTCACATCCTCCCTCTGATTGGGTGGAACATCGGGGAGGCAATATTTTCTTGAGAATTTCCAGCAACGGAATGAAGTATCATCTGGATATGATCCTTAGCACCCATTTGTTACTTGTGATGGCCTGTGCAAGGAGAATTGACCCCCCCCCCCCCGAATGCCTCCAGAGGACGACAAGTCGGCCAAACTGTTCAGGTTCGCTGGAAGGGCTTGTCCTGAGAGGATTCCCACGACCCATGATTTTGCAAACTCCCTTCGACTATGTGGGCGTCAGTGTCTTCCACTCTGATTATTCCTCCCTTTGACCCTGGGGGAAAATTCTCCCCAAGTGTCCTGAAATGAACCCTGTGACTTCCAAAACCATATTTTCTTACTCCCACACTGGCTCCTGGAGAAGGTCCTTTGTAGGGTAGACAAACGTATTCAGATGGCAGACTAGGTCTTTCAGCCCTTCTCACTCCTGGAGAGAGCATCACTAACAGCTGTTCCAAACAAGGTGCAGCCAAAGAGTGCATTAATAAGGGCTTGTTTGAAAGGCTCCACAAAAACCACACAGCCTCATCCAGGCATGACACCTCATGGAAATACCCAGACAGCCAGCCCTTGAGATACCCTCTGCAGCATGGGAAATCAACATCAGACGCATTGGCTAGGAACTGAAGAGAGGCCAGTTTGAAGGAAAAGGTTTTCTAATCCTCAGCAGACATGGACCCAAGGGTCGAGCTAGAAAGTTCCTTTACCAAGCCCCTTTGTAGCTTCAAAGTGGGATAAATAGTTTAAATGCCATCAAAGTGAACAATGAAGAGACCAACTCTTGTCAAGTCTGTCCAAAGACCAGGATTTCCTATTCGGGGGATGGACAGAGGAGATCTCCTAGGCAAGCGCCTCCTTGGCAGCTGTCGCAACAACCATGGCATCTACAGGGATACCTCTGGCCCAAAAACAAGCCATCCGTGGGGGTGCTAAAAATCTTGTCTGCTCATTTTGGGATTGGTCTACTGTAATCGGCTCCTTCCAACCCCTGGAAGGCACCAGCTGGATCAACAGGTCGGCCAGGGGGACACCCAGGTAGTAGATGGGCTGGACCCGTAAGCCTCCTACAGCACCATTTCTTCCAGGGAAGGGTTTTTGGTTGTCCAACCACCCCGCTAACACAGGACTTCTAAAATGTCTCCAAAGGAGACAGTCTGGTGGAGACTTTGAGGACCCTTATTCCTCAAACTTCATGTCCATGATGACTAATTCCATAGGGGGATCAATAGGTCTCCTTTTACACAGCCTCTTCCAGGTGACCATCAATGGGACGCTCCAAGGAGGTATAGGAAGATGCCTGGGGTTCCGCAGTGGGAAGAGTGTGGAGGCTTTGGGGGACCGGCTGTACATGCAGCAGACTGGAGGCCTCAGGCACTAAATCAGAATGAGGAGGGGGAAGTACTGTGGCAGAAAGCGTCAAGGGTCTCTCTGACTGGGAGAAAACCCCCTCTACCACCTCAAAAGCCAAAGGCCTCCGAACTGAAAGCTGTTCCACTGGAGCCAACACCTTTCAGAGAGCTCAAGCCCCCTGCTCTGAAGGGGGGAGTCAGAGCTGAGATATCGAAAGCAGAAGATCCAAGGGGAAGTGAAGGCTCCAAAACCTTTGGAATAAATACTCTCCTCTCAGAACTGACCTTAAAGCTACAGCTTTGAGAAATGCTTAGAACCGATGGCAAAGGAGCAGAGCGGGTCAGGGAAACAGTCAGAGGAGAAGAGGAAATCTCTAATGGCTCTGACACCTCGGCACCAAAGATTCTGAAACCGAAGGGTGAATCAGAAAAGGAGCCAAAGGTTGAAAAGGTGAAACCCTCAAAGATCCAGATGTGTATGGAGCAGACATGAGCCCTATCAGAATCTGGGCCTTGAGGAACTGCCCCATCAGTCGGCCTACGCCCTTGAAGGAAGATCTCCTGGGGGGACCAAGATCAGGATCTAGGAACCTGCCCCGTCCATGCCAGAACTAAAAGCCAACACAGTCAGAGCTGTTGAGGAATCGCTCGGCCTCAGAACAATGGACGATGACCTGGGGGGAGGGGAAGAAGTCAGAACAAAGCTCGGAGAAGACCAAGCCAGTTCACAAAATTTCAGAGCCTTCTTGGGCAGCTCTGAGTAAGACCACTCTGGAGATGGCTTCCTGCACTCCTGGGTCTCCTTGGGCCCGTAAGGAGGGGATTGAGCCCCTAAAGTTGAAGGCAACCCAGAGGTGGAGGAAGCAACCCTTTAAGAACCAGCTTGCTCCTTCTGTCCTCCAGAGCCCAAGGATGGAGGGACTGACAAAGAGCAAAGGGCTCAAGATGGATCGGTCCCAAGCAATAAACACTTCCTCTGGGCATCAGACATAGGGATCTTCCGCCCACAGGCAGTGCATTTTTTAAACCCTTGCGGTTTCTCTGACATCCATACAAGAAAGGAGAAAAAGAAAAAGTAAAAAAGCTTTTTTTATAAAAGAAAAAGAGAAAGAAGAGAGAGAACTAAATGGAGAAATGACTACAAAAGGAGAATTACATTTTTTAAACTTTTTTCTTTCTGCTGTTCCCATTAGGGGTCACCGCAGCGGATCATCTGTTTCCAGTTCTTCCTGTCCTCTGCATCTTGCTCTGTCACACCAATCACCTGCATGTCCTCTCACCACATCCATAAACCTTCTTAGTCCTTCATCTTTTCCTTTTACCTGGCAGCTTCATCCTTAGTGTAAACTACAAGGACGACTACTCTAAAACACAGCCGAGGAAGAAGAGGAAAACACACTTACAAAAACCAAATCTTCCAGAGGAAGCTCAAGAGCCAGGCGGACTTGCTGCTGAAGCTAAGCACGTCAAACGAAATACGAGGTACTTTGGGAAAGTGGGACATTGTGGGTATAGGGAGGAGCTCAGTTCAGGAAGCTCAAGCAGTAGAAAAGTGGCCAATTGGTTCTGAGAATTAGAACAGAGACCCACAGGTTAACGAAATGAAGAGTACATCAGATTGTACATTTATGCAAATGAAGTCCACTTGGTACAAATGCCTCCTTCATGAATGGTTCAGGATTATTTAAGTGACTTGCTCAGTCACAACTTATACACTGGGAGACCAAAACCTTTCTGGTTTGTCAGACTAACTGCTTTGACAGAAACATCAATTCAAATACAAAACTTTAATGAAATGAGCTGATGGGAATATGCCCACAAAAAAGATTTGAATTCAGCTGCTTGAGTAAAATGAAAAAAGAAAAGCAGCCTGGGATCAATGTATTAACAGCAGAAAGCAGACTTCTGCCATTAAGCATACTAGGAAAAAAAAATACTCCAGTCCTGACACTATGGCATAAAGGAATAGAACCTTTACTGAAGCCCAGAAGTCCAGTGTTTGATTAGTAACATGTTCTGGATGGTCAGGAAGCAGGTACCACCTTCAAGTTGCCAATTTCAGCCAGAAGGGTGGGTTTTCTGCTAGCAACCGTACACATTCTCCCAATGACGACGGTGGTGCTGTGATTGCAAAGCAAACAGCCACCAATATCAGCATTCTGGGAGGAAGCAGGAGCTATCTAATATTACATGCAGTAATGCACAAGACCAAACAGCACCTACCAGTCAGGGCATAACAAAAGTCACCCTGGGACACAGGTTGCTCCACTCCACATTTCCCCTTCCCCTTTCCAACCTACTGATGGTCACAACAGTCCTAGTCCTATATGGTAGAACCAGGAAAGTACAGTGTACACTTACCATAAATGTAGATGTTGAGTGTTTTCACTGTTGCAGTCATTACATTAGAGTTTATCTGCTTGCAGGTAGCCCTCAGCTGGCCTGATCATCAAAGTCTTGGGTCCTGCGTTGGTTGCAGTCTCTTGTTCCATGACGTCAGGCAGTCAGGGGTATAAAGCATGCAGCCGACGCACATCAGTTTTTCTTGCCCCAGAAGTCAGGTGCCCCCATAATGGGAAGCAATTATATACAAGGTTACACCTCCAACTATAAACAAATACACCAGAAAGCTTAAAAACAGTAAACAAGAAGAGATATATAGCAAACAGAAGTCAGGGGGCTGGAGTGAGGGTAACCAGGACTGCAACAGTGAATACACTCTAACATCTACATTTATGGTAAATTTACACAACTGTACTATGTTATTCGTGTTTCACTGTTACAGTCAGTACATTTGGGTAGATTCCCAAAGCCAAGGAAGGGAGGAGGCAATTACAGAGCATTAGGACCAGCTATTAGGTCCTGCATGACTGCAGTGGCAAAACCACCTCTGGATTTAGAGAAAATAGGCAAGTGGTAATGCTTGGTGAAGGTATGAACAGAACTCCAGGTAGCAACTTCTAGGATGTCCCTGGCAGGAACACCTCTGAGAAAGGCTGCTGAAGTATATGCAGCCCTGGTGGAATGTGATCTTATCCCCTGTGGGGTAGGTTTTCCATGGGGCTTACAGCAGAAATTAATGCAATGGCCTATCCATTTAGAAATGGTTTGCTTTGAAATGGCCTTCCCCTCTGCCCCTGCAGCAAAGGCAATTAGCAGCGGTTCAGTTTTCCAGAAAGGCTTAGTCCTGTCCAAATAAAATCCAAGTGGCCTGTGCACGTCCAAAGAGTGCAGTATTTGTTCTCCTTTGTTATGGGGATTACAAAAGAAGGTTGGCAAATGAATGGACTGATTAAGAGCCACACTAGATACCACCTTGGGCATAAAGGAAGGACTGGTCCTGAGGGACACCCTGTCTGCATGGAAGATTATGAAGGGTTCCACTGTCATCTGGGCCTGTAATTCAGACACTCTTCTTGCTAAAGTGATGGCAAGGAAGGAAGGCCGTTTTCCAAGAAAGAAATTTCAACTCTGCAGTTGCAGCTGGCTCAAAGGAAGGTAGAGTGAGCTTTTCCAATATAAAATTAAGGTCTCAGGCTGGAGTAGGGGCTCTCCTGGGTGGTGTTAAATTTTTAGCCCCTGTGAGGAATTGCTTCAGCATGGGGTGAGAGAAGAGGGGTGGCTCCGTATTATAATGTGCTGAAATGGCAGAGGCACGAATTTTAATAGAAGAAAAGGAAAGGCCTGTGTGAAGCATCTCTGTTAAGCATTGAAGAATATGCGGTAAGCTGAGCACCATTGTGCCCATCCCCCCCGAGTTTGGCTCCAGGAACAGAATCTTTTCCACTTTTCAGCATAGGATTTTCTAGTACTAGGCCTCCCTGCTGCCAAAATGACATCCAGCACTTGCTTACTGAGGGATGGCAATGGCGAGCTCAGGTAATTAGCCAGGCTGCAAGGATTTGGGTTTGAAGCTGGGGGTGCAGAATCTGGCCCTCCTGCTGTGAAAGCAGGGAAGGGGTCTGAGGCAGGTGCCATGGTTCCAGCAGTGACGCACTGCGCAAGACGGGGTACCAGTGTTGGCGTGGCCAGTCTGGTGCAATGAATATTGTCCTTGGTTTGTCCGGTTTGATCTTTAGTAGAACTTTGGAGAGGAGAGGCAGAGGGGGAAAGGCAGAAACAGAGGTTTTCCCAGGTGAAGGACAGGGCATCCACTTTCCAAGCTTGTCTGTAGGTAGTCCTTGTGCAGAATTTGTCCAATTGGTAGTTCTGAGGGGAGGCAAACAGGTCTATCTCTGGGCTACCTCATTTGTTTCTCAACATGTTGAATATCTTTGGTTCTAGTTTCCACTTGTGTGGGTCCATGAGATTTCTGCTTAGGTCGTCTGCCAGTGAACTGAGCTTGCCTACAGGAATTGAGCCTGTAGGTGCACCGGGTAGCTCAAGGCTGTATTCCACAGAACCATGGCTAGTCTGCAGAGAGGGTAAGAATGGGTTCCCCCCTGCTTGTTTATGTATCACATAACAGTGGTGCTGTCTGTCTTTACCAATAACTGTCCTTTGACTCTGGTTCCATTTATTTACTATTTATTTATTATTTATTTTACATTTGTTGACCGGGCTAGTCTAACTGGATACATGTACATTTTCGGTAGAGGCCCGGGGAGAAAAGCTCCAAGCATTAGCAGTGACAAAGATTACAATATACAGTAATAGTCAAAACAAATTACAGGACATTGTTACATTGAGGTTGACATAAGTTAGAGTCCTTAGTAGGTTAACACTAAGATCAAATAATGTGAGCAAAAATTTGGGAGAGAGCAATCAAAAAAGCAAAAACAATATGGAATTGTAAAAAAAAAAAAAAAAAAATTTTACAAGTATGTGACATAGAACAGTGGAGTACAGAAGTGTAAGGAGAGCAAAAAAGGGAAGGAGACAACAGTCAAGGTATATCAGTCTGGGTTAGAGCAGGAACAAAGCCAGTGATTTTTAAGATATTCTTTAAGATGCTTTTTAAAGAGATGAGTGGAAGCAAGAGATGAAAGTTCACTAGGAAGCTGGTTCCAGCTTTTTCCTACTGTGCTGGCGAAAAGCGAGTCCCCAGGTTTGTTTTTAGATTTAATAGTGGAGACTAGAATTTTGTTAGCTGAGCATAGAGTTGCAAGATTTTTGTAAGGGGTAATCAGCTTAGTAAGGATTGGGGTATTATTAGGGTGATAAAGGATCTTTTGGGTGATGACAAGTTGTTGACAAAGTAGTAGGTTCTGCAGTTCTAACCATCCCAGTTGTTTGAGGTTATGACAGTGGTGAGTTCTGAGAGGTGTGCCAGTGGCAAATCTGGCTATGCTATTGTAACTAGTAGAAAGTTTGGTGAGGTTGTTTCTAGATAGGTTGGTATATATTGCAGAAGCATAGAAAAGGGTAGAGATTAGGTGAGTCTGGGCAATAGTGATTCTGGCTGAAGGGGTAAGGAAGGGTTTGATTCTGTAAAGGGTGCCTAGTTTTTTGTTGACAGACTTTATAGCAGCATTAATATGGTCATCATAGCTAAGGCTGTTATCAATTGTTACTCCCAGTAGACGGGTTGTAGTGTCAGGGTATATGCTAGTTCCATTGCTAGAGGTGACTGTGAAGTGTGGATGAGGTGACTTATGAGTAGGAGCAAAGAGCAGTAATTTTGTTTTTTTGGGGTTTAAAAGGAGACAGTGTTGCATAAACCAATTTTCAACACTGTTAAATACTGTTTGGGTGAGGGACTGGAGAGAGGTTATGGACTTGGCTGAACAAATTAAAGTAGAGTCATCTGCATATTGTATGCAGGTGGCTTGAGAAATTTTGGTATGTAGATCATTAATAAACAATGAAAAGAGAAGGGGTCCTAACATAGAGCCTTGTGGTACACCAATGTTCACAGGGAGGGAAGTAGAAAGAGTATTGTCCCAAAGTACTGCTTGTTGTCTGTTTTCAAGGTAGGATTTAAACCAATGTAGTGCTTGTGTATTGAGTGATTGGGCTTTTAGTATGTCAATAAGCAAGTTATGGTTCACCATATCGAAGGCTTTTGAGAGGTCAATAAACAGTGCAGAGGAGAAAGTATTATTATTAAGATTTTTGTTTATGGAGTCAGAAAATTATAGCAGGGCAGTTGTGCTATGAAATGGTCTAAAACCATGCTGGCAGTCTGCAAGTAAATTGTTATGGAGAAGGTGGGCAAGTATGTATGCACTTTTCCATTATTTTAGCTATTGGAGAGAGTAAGGCGATAGGCCGAAAGTTGGAGAGCTCGGTAGATGATCCACCTTTGTGTAGAGGGATGATGTGAGATACTTTGCATATGGAAGGGATTTTGCTTTCTAAAATTGTTCTGTTTATAAGGATGGAGATGGGATAGGTGATTTCTTTAGCTGCAATTTGCAGGAATTCTGCTGGAAGACGGTCAGCAGAAGGGGAGTATGGTTTAAGTTTTTGAAGGAGGTTGCAAATGAGGGATGTGGGTACAGGTTGAATACGAAAGGTTGGAGTTACAGTATTATTGGTATGTAATGGTGTTGTGGTTATGGGTGGTAAACTATTAGCTAGGGTTAGAATGGCTTCTGTAAAATAGTTATTAAAGGCATCAGGTATCAGGTTAGAGTTACTAGGGTTAAATCCTGAAGGGGTAGGAGATTTAGAGTGGCCTGGTTTAAGAAGTTTGTTAATGCTTATCCAGAATTTTTGTGGCTTTTGTTGGTGGATTTGTTGGAGGTTAAGGTAGTAATCTTTTCTGTCTCTGAGAATGTCTTTCTTGGTAGCATTTCTTAATTGTTTAAAGTAAAGGTGATCAGATGGACTTTTGGAGGCTCTCCATTTGGCCCAAATCTTATTTCGGAGGAGGATCTTTTGCCTAGTATTGTTTTGTAAGCCAAGGGGCAATTTCGGTTCTTATTCGGGATGATCGAATGGGGGCGTGGTAATCTAGGATTTGAAGGAATCTAGTATTAAAGAAGGTCACTGCTTCATCAAGTTGAAGACGAGACATAGGTGACCAGTCACATGCTTTTAGTTCATTTTGGAAACTGTCTGGATTAAAGAATTTTTTGGAGTGGGAGGATTTAAAATTATTAGTGTTAGGGCTATGAATTTTTTGTTTAATGATATAGGTTAGCATATGGTCACTGATTTCATCGGGAAGGGTTCCTTGTTTATAAGTATCAAGATGGCTGTTGAGAAGAATCTAGTCTAGGGTTGTTTCCTTGTTGCTTGGCTTATGGATTCTAGTAGGGGTGGTTATTATCTGTGAGAAATTGTGTAAATTTATGTGACTGGTAGGATTGGGAGAACTACAGGTTGTCCAGTCTATATCAAAGTCTCCTAATACAATGGTTTCCTGAGGTAGGTGGGTAGATAGGTGACTAAGTATGTTTTCAAGTGTATTAATGTTATTTCCAGGAGGGAGATATGTGCAAATTAGAGACAGATTTGGAGTTATTAATTTGTAGCTTGGCAGTAAGGGTTTCTGCATTGGTATCGGAGGGTAGTGGCAAAATGAAGGATGACACTTGGAGTTCAGATTTATACAAAATGGCTACTCCTCCACCCTTTTTTAATTTTGCAGTCATATCTTAGGATATTATATCCAGGATGGGTAATCTCTTGGTCCAGAGTAGAGGGTTTTAGCCATGTTTCTGTAATACAGAGAATGTCAAATGAGTGCACCTATTCTGCGGATGTTAAGGTGAGCTATGAGGAGGGAGTTAGCTGGTCTTTTAGGGGTAGTAGAAATAGGAAATGTTAGATTGTGGGGGTTATTGTGAGTATTAGTACTGGGGCCAGGGTTAGGATGAATATCACCATCTAATAAGGGGTGTTGTATGGGATATTGTACAAACTTAAGGATTTTGTAGTAATTGATTGGAGTTTTTCTGACAGGGAAGTAACATGGATAGATCTATGGTACTTAGGAAGTATGTAGATAAAAGGTGGCAGTTACGTTACTATGTTTAAGTGAGTTTATGTGAGAAAGAGGTAGAGTTTGTTGGTAGGGGTGGTGTTTCTCAGGAAGAGAAGAAAATTCAAAGAAGGTTAGTGTGTAAGGAATAGTTAGAGCAGCAAGAGTTGTAGTTAAGAGTAGTAGGTTTGTGAGTAAAGATTTGTTTGTTGGGTCCATTAGGATGTAAATGAGGAGTTAGAATATGTAGGGGGATGGATAGAGGTAGGTAAGAATAAAGGTGGAAGAAGGAGAAAAGTGTTACATGAGATGTGGTAGTTTGAGGGCAGGAGTGATAGATAAACTGAATAAAAGGTGGTTATAAGAGTGAGGTTGCAAACTATAGCAGTACAGGAAAAGGTATGGAAAGGTTAGGGAGTGGTACTAAAGGTAAAATGGCTTAATTAGGTATTTGTTGAGGTAGGGGGTGTGGTTAAGTGGAAGTAGTTTGTGACAGGGTAATAGTGGGAGGGGTGTGGCAATGGAGGTGTAAAGCTAGGACCACTGGGGATGGGAATTGGGGGTAGGGTAGGGGAGCGGAGTGAGCCCGCAGGGCGAACGGAGCAGGTTAGAGCAGCTATGTGAAAGATTTTCCAGAGACAATCAGGGAGGAGGAGATTTCCAAGGCAGGGAAAGTGGTCACAGGTAAGTAGTGTGTGGTGAAGCAGTGCAGGTATAAGATAGGATATTGGAAAGTGAACAATAAAGGAATTAAAAAGACAGCTAGGAGGAGGAAAAGAGATACTAGTGGGCAGGGAGTAGATTACAGTGCCTGTAATGGAGATAGCAGTTTGAGGTGGCACAGAAAGAGGAGTCAGGGAAGGGGACAAGTAGATGGTACAAGGGCAGAGAGGAGTCTGGCTGCTGGCTTCCTAACTCAGTGTCTAGAATTTATACTAAACTAGGTACATTGTACTTTGCAAAGAACAGGCTAAGTTAATAATAGGTGCAGTATGAAATAAATCAGATCAACTATACTTTATGTTGGAGCAGGGTGGAACATACTTTCTTGATCTTATTTTAAAACAGTGAGTTATACGCTTCAACAGCAGAGATTTGTTGGCCAGTCGTTGGGATGGTTGAAGGTAGAAATTAAAGGGTCCTTAATGATCAGGCAGGTCCTTTTGTGCAGGATAGGAGGAAGAGAGTTTCTTGATCTTGTTTTAAAACCTTTAGTTATGTACTTACCATAACTTTAGATGTATGGGATCCATCTCGCCTACATTCTGTACTGATGGGTTCGGAGCCGATCCTCGGCTCCGACTCGGCACTCTATACTATAGAACGAAGTCTCTTATTGGCTGAGCTATCCCACATCCCAGGATGCACCACCACTGCTTCCCCAGATCTTGTTTGTCTGGGCACACACATAGACTGTTGATATAATATTGCCAGGTGTTTCAAGATGAAACAGCTAAACTCGAACCGTCCGGTCTCTTCTGATCTCCATGGCAGGGGGAAGGAGGGTGGGTTATTAGGAATGTAGGCGAGATGGATCCAATACATCTAAAGTTATGGTAAGTACATAACTAAAAGATGTTATGTGATCCTCTTTCGCCTACATTCTGTACTGATGGGACAGCGTCCCTAGCACCAGATTCCTGGGTGGCTCACTGGAAAACACTCCTGAGAACTGTGTAACAGAAGGAAGCTCGCCCCCGAGATGCCACGTCCAATTTGTAATGAGAAATGAAGGTGTGAGGAGAAGACCACGTAGCCGCAGCACAAATGTCACTAATGGCAAGCTTAGAATGAAAAGCTGCCGAAGTAGCCATAGCCCTGGTAGAATGAGCTTTCACTGTAGTTGTAAGCTCTTTATTAGAAATGAAGTAAGTATGACTGATACAGTCTCTGATCCACTTAGCAATAGTGACTTTCGTGACGGCTTTGCCCAATTTATTGTCCGAAAAGGACACAAACAACTGATCTGTTTTCCGTGTTTGGTGCGTCCTATCCAAATAGAAGCGCAATTGTCTGTGAACATCCAAGGTGTGAAAGATGTATTCCGCTCTATTCGAGTACTTTGGGAAGAAAACTGGAAGTTCCAATGACTTGTTGCAGACAAAAACTAGAACAAACCTTAGGAACAAAGGATGGATTCGGTCTGAGGGATACTCTTTATACATAGGGCTTGAAGTTCCGAAACTCTTCTGGCTGATGAAATTGCAACTAAGAAAGCAGTCTTCCAAGAAAGAAATTTCAAGTCACAAGTTGCTGCCGGTTCAAAGGGGGAAGAAGTCAAAGCACCTAACACAACATTAAGGTCCCATGGTGGACCGGGATGAGATATCGGGGGCCGAAGCAGCCCAGCACCTTTCATGAAGGCTTTACACAACTTGTTGCTCAAAGGTGGTTCTATGCTCTCATGAAAATTGGAAATAGCTGCCAATTGAACCTTGATGGTAGAGACCGAAGAACCTTGATTGAACAGAGAAGCTAAAAACTTCAGAACCTCTGACACCGGGACAGTTATGGGATCGAATCCCCGGAGTTGGGCCCAAATAGCATATCTCTTCCATTTGCTGTTATACATTTTCTTAGTAGAAGTCTTATGGGCCGAGGACAAGATATGTATGACTTCCGGGTCCAAAGCATGGTTCCTGACTACGGTCGGAAGAGGAGGAGCCAAGCTGTTAACCTCAACGAGTGGAGGGACTGATGAAGCTGTCCCGACTGATGGGTCAAGAGATCCAGAACCTGGTCCAGGAACCATGGACCGTCCAGTGCATATTTCCGAAGAAAGGGAAACCAGACTTGACGAGGCCAGTATGGGGCAACTAAAATCATTTTGCTCTCCAAGCGAATCGCCTTCTGGATCACCTTGGGAAGAAGGGGAACCGGTGGAAAGGCGTATAGCAGGCCGGTGGGCCAAGCTTGGACTAGGGCGTCCTTGGGAATCTCCCCCGGAACTGGGGTGAGAGAGAAGAACTGTTGGCATTTCGTGTTGAGGGGGGTTGCGAAAAGATCGCAACAAGGAGTTCCCCATCTTCTGAAAATCTGAGTAGCCACTCTGTCGTTCAGAGACCACTCGTGAGGGGAGAGAATAGTTCTGCTCAGTCTGTCGGCTATCACATTGCATCTCCCAGGAATGTGTGTTGCTACCAGAAAACGTTTGGTTCAATCACCCAATCCCATACTTTCATGGCCTCTCTGCAAAGGGGATAGGATCTGGTCCCTCCCTGCTTGTTCAGGTACCAGACTACTGACATGTTGTCGGACTGAATGGCAATCATGCCCGGAGGGAGGTAATCATGTAGCGCTTGCAGAGATAGAAGCACCGCCCTCATTTCTAGTATGTTGATGTGGAGGAGACTCTTGTCGGAATGCCACTTTCCCTGGACTGACCTGCCCAGGTAATGTCCCCCCCACCCCGTCTGGGAGGCGTCCGTAGTCAATGTGGCCACTGGAGGTGGTGGAACGAAGGGACGCCCCTGATCCAGGTTGGAGGAAAGAAGCCACCAACGAAGGTCCTGTTTGCACGTCTCTGTGATCAGAATGAGGTGACAGAGGGAGATCCTGATAAGACCACTGGACTGACAGGAGCCACTGGAGAATCCTCATATGTAATCTTGCCAAGGGGACTAGGAGAACGGTGGCCGACATGGAACCTAACAGTTGTAGGACCATCCTGGTTGGGGCTCGGCGTTTGAGAAGCAAGGCTCGAACTTGAGACTGTAATGTTTCTATCCTCTCTGTAGGAAGATAGACCCGCATTTGCTTTGAGTCTATCTCTACTCCGATAAACCGTATGCGCTGAGATGGCAGCAACACAGACTTTGCCCAACTGAAGGGGATTCCTAGGGAGTTGCCTAGAGATATAGTGGCTGCTAGGTTTTGTAAGAGTAGACGCCTGGAGGTGGCAGTTAGGAGCCAGTCGTCTAGGTATGGAAACACCTGGAATCCTAGACTTCTCAGGTGAGCAGTCACCACCGCCAAACATTTGGTGAACACCCTGAGGGCTGTGGTGAGACCAAAGGGCAGTGCACAGAACTGAAAATGACCGTCTCCCAGGCTGAAGCGCAAGTGTCTCCTGGACGCCTGATCTATCAGGATGTGATAATAGGTGTCCTTGAGATCTATGGAGCACATCCAAACACCTTTCTCCAGCAGTGGGAGAATGGATTGCAAGGTGACCATCCGGAACTTGGGCTTCTTGACTGATCGATTTAGCTTGCTGAGATCCAAAATGGGCCTCAAGTCCCCGGTCTTTTTTGGCACCAAAAAGAATCTTGAGTAAGTCCCTAATCCGGTCTGGCCTACGGGGACCGGTTGGTTGACTCCTTTTTGAAGCAGCTTTGAGATTTCGATGGCTGCAAGATCCCGTTGACTGGGTGGTGGGTCCGGGATTTTTCGGGATGGTTGGGGGGGTTGAGAAAAGGGGATGGTGTAACCTCCGGCGATG
Source organism: Protopterus annectens (assembly GCF_019279795.1). Lineage (NCBI taxonomy): Eukaryota > Metazoa > Chordata > Ceratodontiformes > Protopteridae > Protopterus > Protopterus annectens. The sequence goes on from NC_056729.1 coordinate 1,965,017,631, forward strand.
ATTCGGAGCACCCATCGGTCCCGAGTGATATTCTCCCAGGCCTTTAGGTGCTTCGAAAAACGACCCCCGACTGGCTCCGGAGCTGCACAGTCAGGTAATCCTTCAGGGATGCTGGAAGGTTGAGGAGCCACGAAAGGACTCACAGTCTCCAGTGTTGCGGGGGCCTCCGCCGCCTCTGGGACGGCGTCTTCCTGAAAAATTTCCCCCTCCTCTGCCTCTAGAAGGGGGATCGCCCTGCTGTGAGGAGCAAGTCTTTTGAGATTTACGGAACCACATTTTCCACCCTCTTCTAGCCTTGGGATAAGGCCTGAAGGGAGTGGAAAACCGTGCCCCTACGGCAGTCAAAGTCTTACCCTCCTGTTCACAGCGAGTCAAGGTGTCCTTTACCTTGGGTCCAAACAAAGAGGACCCATCAAAGGGAGAGTCGGCAAAGGAAGACTTGAAGGCTTCCGCAAAATGACACAGGCGAAGCCAGGCTTGTCTCCGTAGAGCAACACCTGTTCCCGCCGCTCTACTCGCCCCCTCGGCTGCATATGAAATGAGCCTCATGGACGAGTTCGATATCGAAGATAGGGTAGCCAACTGAGAGCTAACCGTCTGGGCCAACTGCTCAGGTAGGTTACCAGAGAGGGTATCTGAAAGTTCCTTAACCAGATCCCTCTGAAGTCTGGTGAAGTGCGTCAGATAATTCAGAGACCTTAAAGTAAAGGCTGCTGAAGTAAGTGTGCGCTTCCTGTACCGATCCATGCTCCTGGACTCTATTAGGAGGATGGATGGACATCGAAGCCTCTGCAACATCTTGTTGGGTAGCAGATGCCACCACCAGGGCATCTACAGCCACACCTTTGGAGAGGAAATCCTTTTCGGGGGGGGGGGGGGGCTGAAAAATTTATTAGGGCGAGCTGGCACCGGTTCCACAGAATCCGGGTGCTCCCACGCCCTTCGAGAGATCAAATCCAGAAGCTCAAAGGGCGGAGACACCCAGGAGGCGGAGGGCTGAGCCCCGAAGGCCTTGAGGAATACAGACTCCTCAGTGGAAGGGGGTTTGGACTGCCAGTCGCCTCGTTGCTTCAGGATTTCCAAAATGTCCGCAAAGGAGACATCATCCGAGGACGACTTGGGGGACCCCTCCGCATCATCGAGGTCGGTGTCCGAGGTGAGAGACTCATCAGGGGAGTCGACGTGCTTCCTCTTGCACTGTCTCTTCCTTGGAGATTCCTCCGAAGACGCTTCAGAGGGACCTTCAGGAAGGGGGGAACCCCCACTGGGGGTGACCTCAGGCCCCAGGGCTCTGCTGTCTTGAGACAGGGGGACTACAAAGGAACCAGTCTCTGTGCCAAGGGAAGGTGCCGGTGAGACGGTGGAGGTGGCCAAAGCACTCCTCATGGCCCTGAAGGCCAGACCCCCAGAGTCCTGGGAAGGTCCGACCCCCGAGGCCACAACAGTAGACGGCACTCCCGCAGCCGACGCACTGAGAGGGAGGCTCGGAACCGAAAACATCGGTCCCGAAGAGTCACCCCCCGGGGCCGACCGAGGAGGTCCGTGTACCGAACTCCGACCCGAAGGTCGGGGTTGGAGTAAGGGTCGGAGCCGACCCGAAAACCTCCATCGGCTCCACCAGCACCGACTCCAACGGTGCCGAGGCTGTTGGAGGAGGAACCAAGACAACAGGGTGGGCAATCTGCTCCGGAGCAGACTGGGCTGGAGCCGAAACCAACTTTTGGAAGACTGGAGACTGAAACAGCCTTTGAAGTACCCTGTCAATGTCCGAATCTGACATCCTCGAAGACCGAGAAGAGATCGAACGGGTTCGAGTCGACTTCTCCACCGGTTCCGAAGGACTGGGGGACCGGCTCCGAATCGTCTCGATAAATATCGGTGCCGAGGGAGACTCCACAACCATTGCAATTTCCCTCGGAGCCGAAGTGGACTTTGGCGCCGAAGGGGAAGAGTCTGAGCGGGCAACTCATCGGCTCCGAAGACAGTGGGGCCGATGAAGGTGACCCGCCTCTCGAAGCTCTAGCTGTCGGCTCCAAAGCCAGAGGAGTCTAGGCTGGAGGCATCGAGGCAGACCGTTCCGCCCTCGGCTCCGAAGTCCGTGGAGCCGATGGAGAAGCCCGACGAGATTTTTTTGTGGCCGGTTCCGATGGGCTGGTCGGAGCAGACTGTTTCTTTTTCTTCGAAGGTGAAGAGGAAGAAGATAAAGCCTCCTCAAAAGAAGGTGTAATAAGCCCTTTTAAAATCAATTTGTTTTTCCTCTCTTGGAGGATCAGGGAGGAAAAAGCGTGACAAACGCTGCGTGACTCCTGAAGATGTTTAGGGCCTAAACAATACACACATAGAGTGATCGTCCATTATGGACATTTTGTAACTGCATTTAGAGCATTTTTTGAACCCAGATGGTCTGTGCTCTTTAGACATGTTGACACAAATCACTACACAAAAAAGAAACTTTAGTCACAAAACTTTCTTAAAGATGATGAAAATTAGGGCAAGACCCCTCTAACATTAAAACGGGGTACTTGACCACTATAATACTACCACAAGACTCACACTAAGTATTTCAATCACGCGCGACGGCAAGGCCCCTCTAACTTAAACGGGATCCTTTCCCTCAAATTAAAGATAAATTTTACCACAAAATTTAACTCAAACTCAGTCACACAACAACGATAGCTGTTAAAACAGCTTTTGGGTCGATTATCAAAAAATTCCTGACAGAAATTTCTTAAGAAATAAGCACTTAGCTCAGCCAAGTCCGAGACCACATCTTTGCTTGTAAAGCGGCAGACGAGATCTGGGGAAGCAGTGGTGGTGCATCCTGGGATGTGGGATAGCTCAGCCAATAAGAGACTTTGTTCTATAGTATAGCGTGCAGAGTCGGAGCCGAGGATCGGCTCCGAACCCATCAGTACAGAATGTAGGCGAGATAGGATCACATATCAGGGAGTTATACGCTTCAACAGCAGAGATTTGTTGGCCATTCGTTGGGATGGTTGAAGGTAGAAATTAAAGGGTCCTTAATTACCAGGCAGGTCCTTCTGTGCAGGATAGGAGGAAAAGAGAATAGAGCTGATCCTCAGGGGCCAGGGACACAGCAGCCAGGGGAGGTACAAAGATAATAAAGATATAATAAAAAATAATTTGCCCTAAATGCACTGCCCTGCCAAGTGAGCCCCCCCCCCCCCCCATGCATAGTATGATACATTGGTCAGGGTTTGAGCAGCAGGGGGTAGAGTGAATGGCAGTCTCTTGTTGTGGTAGCAGGCCTCTGCCCACCAAAGGAACTCTGTCTTTATACAAGGGATGACAGGAATCATTGATTCCAGGTCCTGAGAATCTTGACATTATAGACTTTTTAGATGCCATTGTAGTTTCCTCATATGCAGTCTTGCATATGGAATTAGTAGAATGCAAGAGGCCATGAACCCCAGAGCTTGCAGTATTTGCCTTGTAGTTAGCTGGGTCTTTGTGGCTAGTAATTTGAAGTAAGCTGTCAGATAAACTTGTTTCTCTGGTGTGAGATAGGCCCATCTGGGAAGTTGTGTTCAAGCCTGGTCCCAGGAATACAATTTGTTGGCAGGGTACTAGATGAGATTTCTTTTCATTTACGGTGTACCCCAGTGAGGTTAACAGTTTCTTTACAAATGCCAGATGATTTAATATTATTGTCCTGGCTTTCTGCCTGAATTAGACAATCGCCCAGGTATGGGTATATTTGAATATTTCTTTGCCTGCAGAATGCAAGGACTTGTGCTAGGCATTTTGTGAATACCCTGGGTGCAGTAGATAAGCCAAAGGGCAGTGCAGAGAACTGACCATGCATGTAGCCTGCTCTGAAGCGTAAGTATTTTCTGCAAGAGTCCCTTATTGGAATGTGCAGGTAAGCTTCCTTTAAATCCAATGTTGCCAACCAAGCATTTTTGCCTAGCATGGGAAGCAGCTGATGAAGAGTCAGCATTTTGAATTTTGGAATTATCAATAAGGTGTTTAGGACAAACAGGTCCAAGATAGGACGCCAGGAGTTGTCTTTTCAAGGTACCAGGAAAGTCTTGAGTAAATACCTTGTCCCCATTCTTCTGCTGGGACAGGTTGAATAGCCCTGATACATAGAAGAGAGAGAACCTGCAGTTGAGCCTCTGCCCACTGATTTGGGTGTAGATCTGGCCAACCTTTTGGGGTTGGTAAGGTGCGGAAGTGGAATCTGTATCCTTAGGAAACTATATTTAAAACCCATTTGTCTTGGGTAATGAGTTCCCAGTTTTTTTGCATGCAGGGCGATCTTTCCCCTAAAGCTGCGTTCAGTTGAGCACGGCTTGGAAGGTTTTAAGGTTAAGTCATTGTGACAGTTTACCATGGGGGGTGTCTTACTACTTCCAGCTTTAAAAGTGGGAGCCCCCCACTGCATAAAAAGTACAGTTTTGTACCTACCATAAATGTAGATGTCCGATAGGAATGCATCTGCAGTCCTTACAAATGGGGTTGTCCTGTCGTCAGGCAGCCCTTCGGTCGGCCGGATTCCAAAGTCTGGGTCTGGCCTCTGCTGGTGTCGCACTTCACCCGACGTCATAGCTGCAGTTATTCGGGTATAAAGGCATCAGCCGACGCCATCTTCCTCAGTGTTTCTTGCCCCAGATGCCAGGTGCCCTGTTGGAAGGCTAAATTTGGATAAATGCCAATGATTCCAAATAGTAGAGAGCAACCACAAAAAATAAGCATGTATGTACATATATACAAACAAATACACCATAATAGATCCCCCCAGCTAGCTATAAGATGGGCAAATACCCTAGGAGTACCACAGAGGGGAAAGGCGGGTGGGTAATCCTGACTGCAGATGCATTCCTATCGGACATCTACATTTATGGTAGGTACAAAACTGTACTATGTCCTTCAAGGATGCATCTGCAGTCCTTACAAATGGGTAGAATATCATAGCCAAACTGGGGGAGGAGGAAAAAAGAAATTATGGTGTAGTTAGGATCCCTTGCAAAACAGCAGTGGCAAAACCTGCTCGGGATCTGGAGTATAAAGGTAAATTATAATGCTTGGAAAATGTATGCACGGAGGTCCAAGTAGCAGCCTCTAAAATGTCCTTGGTAGCCACTCCTCGTAAGAAGGCTGTGGTAGTGGCTGTAGCCCTTGTAGAGTGAGGCCTGATGTTTTCTGGAGTTTTCTTTCCATGGTAGGAGTAACAAAATCTAATGCAATTTCCTATCCACTTGGAGATTGTCTGTTTTGAAATTGCTTTTCCTTCCATTCCTGTTGCATAAGCTACCAGTAGCTGGTCAGTTTTTCTATTGTCCTTGGTCCTGTCCAGGTAGTAGCGTAATTGTCTATGTACATCCAAGGTATGCAACAGTCTTTCTCCCCTGTTCTGTGGGTTGGGGAAGAATGTAGGTAGGTGGATAGCCTGATTTAAAGACACTCTGGATACCACCTTAGGCATAAAAGTAGGATTTGTTCTCATGGACACTATCTTGATGGAAGATCAGGAAGGGTTGTACTGCCATTAATGCCTGTAGTTCAGATACCCTTCTTGCTGAAGTGATTGCCAGCAGGAAAGCAGTCTTCCATGATAAGTTTTGTAATTCTGCTGTTGCTGCTGGTTCGAAAGGAGGAAGTGTCAATTTTTCTAGCACAAAGTTCAAGTCCCATGCTGGCAATGGTGGCTTCCTAGGAGGTTTTACATTTTTAATTCCTCTCAGAAACTGCCTGAGCAGAGGATGTGAGAAGACAGGAGGATCCAAGCTGTATTCTGCTGAAATAGCTGATGCATGAATCTTGATGGAAGAATAGGACAGGCCTGTGTGGAAGAGCTCTGCCAAGTATTCCAGGATGTTGGCTATGTTTACCAAGGAGACATCTTCTCCTTTTGCAGTACTCCAAATGATATCTTTTCCATTTTGCTGAATAATTTTTTCTTGTTGAGGGTCTGCGAGCCTCAAGGATAACGTCTTTAACCCTTTGGGATAAATTTGGGTTAATTGATCTTATGCAATGTTCCAGGCAGTCAGCTACAGAGTTTTCAGGTTTGGATGCAGGATGGTGTAGTTGTTCTGTGTTAACAGCAATGGAACCAGGGGTAGTGTCCATATTTGTTCCCGAGACATGCTCCTCAGTAATGGGTACCAATGTTGCCTTGGCCAGTCTGGAGCTATCAGAATGATCCTTGGACAGTCCTCTTTGATCTTCAATAGCACCTTGTGCATCAAAGGAAGTGGTGGGAATGCATATGCTGTCAGGTTTTTCCAACTGAAAGATAGGGAGTCCACCTTCCAAGCAAGTGGGTGGTACGTCCTTGTGCAGAATTTCTTTAGCTGGTGATTGCATGGGGATGCAAATAAGTCTATTTCTGGGAGTCCCCATTTTCTTGTAATGGTTTTGAAGATGTCCGGATGCAGCATCCATTCGTAGGCATCCGTGGTAGTCCTGCTTAATATGTTTGCTAGAATATTTTCTTTTCCTGGTACAAAAATTGCTTGTAACTGCATGTTGTAGCTCAGGGCCACATTCCAGAGGTCCAGTGCCATCCGGCATAGAGGGTACGAATGTGTGCCTCCCCGTTTGTTGATGTACCACATAACTGTGGTGTTGTCTGTCCTTATCATCAATTGACCTTGTCGGAGAAATGGTCTGAATGTCTGAATTGCCAGTTTTACTGCCAGCATTTCCTTTAGATTTATGTGTAGGTGCAGCTGGTCTTGAGTCCATAAGCCTTGTATGCACTTGTCCAGCATGTGGGCCCCCCAACCGAGGTCTGAGGCGTCCGTCGTGATGGTTTGGCTTGGTTGAGTTCTGTGGAAGGGCAATCCTGTGTTTGATTGACAGGCCTGAGCCCACCATAGGAATTCTTGCTTCAGGCATGGAATTATTGGAATTTGGGTTTCTAGGCTGTGCTTGTGTTGAGACCATAAATTCTTTAGGTACCACTGTAGCTTTCTCATATGCAGTCTGGCATGAGGAACCAGTATTATGCAGGATGCCATGAAGCCCAAGGCTTACAGTACTTTTCTTGCTGTTAGATGGTTCTGCTTTGTTAATGCCAAGAAGTAGAGAGGTAGTTGCTCCTGTTTTTCTACTGTTAGGAATGCCATTTGTTTTGATGTGTCCAGCTCTGCACCCAAAAAGGTTATTCTTTGGGATGGTATCAGCCTTGACTTTTTTATATTGACTATATCCCAGGGCTTGTAGCAGGTAAATGACCCTTTGTAAGTCTTCTGCTAGCTTGTTTTTGTTGTCCGCTTGTATCAGGCAGTCGTCCAGGTAGGGGTAGATTTGGATTCCCTGAAGCCTGCAATGAGCAATTACTGATGCCAGGCATTTCGTGAATACTCTGGGCGCAGTAGATAAGCCAAAGGGCAATGCTGAGAACTGATAATGCTCTGATCCTGCAAGAAATCTGAGGTATCTTCTGCAATTTGGTCGTATGGGGACGTGCAGGTATGCCTCCTTGAGATCTAGAGTTACCAGCCAAGACTCCTTGCCCAGCATGGGAAGAAGCTGCTGTAGAGTCAGCATTTTGAATTTTGGAACAATGAGGAATGTGTTTAAAGCGGACAGGTCGAGAATAGGTCTTTATTTGCTCTCTTTTCTTGGTACCAGGAAGAGTCTGGAGTAAAATCCCTTTCCTTACTCCATAGATGGTACCTTTTCCACAGCTCTCATCCTTAATAATTGGGATATTTGTTTTAGAGCTTCTGCCTTTTGATTTGGAGGTAGGTTTGGCATTCCTCTCTTGCCTGGTAGAGTATGGAAGTGAAACCTGTAGCCTTGGTCTATTGTCTATAAAATCCACTTGTCTCTTGTGATGTAATGCCAGTTTATTGAAAATAAGGCTAGCTTCCCGCCTAAGGGTGCTTCTAGTTGTTCCCTGGTAGGTGGTGCCAGAGCCAAGTCACTGTGATTGTCCTGTAGCTGTGGTGGTGGCTGTGTCTGTGGCTGTACTTCGCTGGTTGTTACCCTGCCACTGGCGTCCCCTGTAGGCACCCCTGGATTGGCTTCTGCCTCTTGAATGCCTATTCCTGCCTCTCTGAGCTCTGGAGGAGTCTGGAAAGGACCAATTCTTGGAGGGCCAATTCCTGCTAAACCTTGGCGGTTGGACCTGTAAGAAATCTTTTACTGTTTGGACAGATTTTGCCTTCTCTTCCATCTTCTTCAGCACCTGTTGTGCAGGAGAGCCAAACAAATTGATCTTATCCATGGGAGCATCTAATAGTTTGGACTTGACATGGCCTGGTAAGGCCTGCTCTTTTAACCATGCATGCCTTCTGATAACTGTGCCAGTCATGGCTGATCTAAAGGAAGCCTCCAGTGCATCATAGCCGCATTTTAAAGAATGGTTACTGACTTGCTGAATGTTATGTACCATTTCCTGAACAGATTTTTTTGTCTAATGGTTCATCAGAGGACAGTTTTTTGGTTAACTGGTCTAGCATAAATTCTTGATACTGGATCATGTGAAATTGACAGTTCAAGGCCCTAGCTGAAAGAGTAGCAGAAGTGTAAACTTTTTTACCCCATCTCTCTAAGGATCTGGATTCCCTTTCAGAGGGGAGGGGGTTTTTAGCAGATGTAGCTGCTACAGCCTTAGGCCCTTGGGAGATAGTCTTGGGATCTGCAAAAGGAGCCTTATACAAATGGTAATGCGTGTCCGGGACCCTGTAGTATCTATCAGGCTTAGCCGGGGCCGGAGGTAGAGAATCAGGAGCAGTACAAGCATCATTAAATGCATCATCTACAACAGAAAGAACTGGAGGTATGGCTAAAGGCCTATGTTGTGGTAAATGCAGAAAGGTTCTAAGCCTTTTTCTGGAGTCTGAAAAATCCTGGCCCTGCCACTGAAATTGTTCCCTCATAGCATGCAAGGTTTCCCCAAAGGAAAATTCCTCAGGCGGAGAGGCAGAAAGGATGGACTCTTCAGCATCAGTCTTCATAAAGGGAGAAAGGAGCCTCTGGAGGGTCTGTACCATCTGAATCATCAGAGGAATCATCTGTAGAAAGAGGCTGAGGGGGCTCTGCTCTAGGCCTCTTCTCTGGAGGAGGCTGAGAGGCCCTGTCTGGTTGAGGTTGGGATCCCCGGATTAAAGAAATGAGATCCTCTGCTAAACTAAGCATTTGTGAACTAGAGCTAGGCCTGTGAGAGGGGGGCTTAGCAGGCACAGTTTTAGTAGATTTAGCTGCTTTAGCCCTGGCAAAGGCCTTAATGGACATGGCTGCAGTTGGCCTAGCAGCTCCACGTGCAGGGGTTGAAATATCCAAGGGAATAGTGTCCGATAATTCCTGAGAAACTGCAACAGCAGGTGGGATTTCAGAGGCCGATTCCACCAGGTTGGAAGAGGCCTCGGTAGAAGGTAAGTTTTCGGCTGAAGGAAGAACCGCTTGCTCGGTTTCAGCCGAAACAGAGACACTCGCGGTTGGCTTAACCACGGTTTCGGCCAAAACCGCGGACCGCGAGTGTCGGTCCTTTTCCTTGCGCTTTTTAGACATTTGCGTAGTCGGAGGATCCGACGGCATAATATAAGCGAAATCGGAGCCGAAAAACTCCTCAGCAAATTCAGACCGACGTCTAAGCGTCCGCCGGTTAAAAGAAGCACAGGCTAGACAAGCTGCTACGTCGTGGTCTGGGCCTAAACAGAGTAAGCAGTAAGAGTGGAAATCTTTATGAGGTATTTGTTTCCCACAAGTTAAACAGTTATTCACTTTTTCTGACATCGGCTGAGGCAAGAAAGAGTCCCCAACGGGGTACTTAGCTTTTTAGAAGTCTTCGAAGTAGTATTCGGTAGTAGTAATCTCTGGTTCTGACCGACCGGCACTTGCGAACAGCTTCTGCTTCGGGCACCACGCGGCAAGAAAGACTGAGGAAGATGGCGTCGGCTGATGCCTTTATACCCGAATAACTGCAGCTATGACGTCGGGTGAAGTGCGACACAAGCCGAGGCCAGACCCAGACTTTGGAATCCAGCCGACCGAAGGGCTGCCTGACGACAGGACAACCCCATTTGTAAGGACTGCAGATGCATCCTTGAAGGACATCCTGTGAGTACCTTGAGATTGTGGCCTAGGTGGTCTCCTGTTCCTGGATTTGGACTGAGAAGGCCTGAAAGAGCCAGGAAAAGACCAATTCTTAGTAGGTCAATGCCTACTAAATTTGAGAGGCTGTACTTGCCAGAAATCTTTAACAGTTTGCATAGATTTAGCTTTTTCCTCCATCTTTTTAAGTACTTCTTCTGTTTTGTTGCGAAACAGGCGGTCTTGGTTTAAGGGAGCATTCAGTAATTTGGCTTTAACATGATCTGGCAAAGTTTGCTCCTTAAGCCAAGCATGCCATCTAAGAACAGACCCAGTAACAGCAGCCCTACAAGATGCCTCTAAGGAGTCAAAACCACATTGCAAAGTATGCTTACCAACTTAGGTTCATAGATTAGTACTAGGCTAAGTGCCCTTGTGGGCCATTTTAAGCCTAGCCAATTAACCCATGTGAGAATCAAACCCTGCACCTTGTGTCTGTAAGGTAAATACCTTAACCATTATGCCTACCTACCACCTTGTTCAGCAGAATGCAATAAATCCTATAATTCTTTATTTTCAGCACAGGCAGGAATCATCAATTTCTGTTAAAGTAATCCAATAATATGCTGCTGTTACTTAACATATGAAACTGGCAGTTTAAGGTCCTAATGGCCAAAGTACCAGATGTGTATACCTTCTTACCCAATCAGTCCAGGGCCCTGAAACCTATCAGAGGGGGTAGGGTTTTTGGCAGTAGTAGCCTTAATGCCTCTGGGTCCCTGTGAAATGGTCTCTGGGTCTGCAGTAGGATTCTTAGAGAGGAACTTGAGAGTGTCAGGTACTTGAATACCTATCAGATTTCCTGGGAGCCGGAGGTAAGGTGTCTAGGGCCAGGCTAGATTCCAAGAAGGCATCTACACTGTCCAGTACAAGAGGGATAGCTACAGTTCTGTGTTGAGGCAGGAGTAAGAATTCCCCAAGCCTCTTTTTGGAGTCAGGAGTAATCCTAGCTTCCACAGCGGAAATGCTCCCCAACAGTGTGCTAAGTTTCAACAAAAGAGAAATCTTCTGGAGGGGAAGCCAAGGGAATGTAGTCCTCTGCATCAGAACCCTCATAGATAGATAAGGACAAATCCTAGTCATCAGAAGAAACAGAAAAGTACAGTTTTGTACCTACCATAAATGTACATGTTCGAGTGCACATACAGCTGCAGTCATCACACTTGGGTTATCCTGCCGTCAGGCGGGTGGTTATCCTGCCGTCAGGCGGGTCCTCGGTCGGCCGGATTCCAAAGTCTAGGTCCGGCGTCGGTTGTCGTCGCTTCTTCCCCGTCAGTGCGGCAGGGGTATAAAAAAAGAGGCAGCCAACACCATTTTCTTCAGTTTTTCTTGCCCCAGATGTCAGGTGCCCCCAGAAAGGAAGGCAAAACATGATGTCATGCAAACATACATAAGATAAATCAAAAAGTACAGTTTTGTACCTACCATAAATGTAGATGTCCGATAGATATGCAACTGCAGTCATAACATATGGGTTGTCCTGCCTCAGGCAGCCCTCGGTCGGCCAGATTCCAAAGTCTGGGTCCGACGTCGGCTGATGTCGCATTTCTCTCCGACGTCAGAGCGGCTGGAGTACATAAGCATCAGCCAACGCCATTTTCTTCAGTGTTTCTTGCCCCAGATGCCAGGTGCCCTCCAAGGAAGGCTGAAATCAAATTGGAAGACAAACAGGATTCCAGACAAATAAATGAGCAATAAACAGGTACACCATAACAGATATCCCCAGCTAAGATAAACAGGGATAGGAGTGGACCCTAGGCATAGAGGGGTATGGAGGGAGGGAAAATCCGACTGCAGTTGCATATCTATCGGACATCTACATTTATGGTAGGTACAAAACTGTACTATGTCCTTCAAGAATGCAACTGCAGTCATAACATATGGGTAGAAAACCATAGCTTAGCTGGGGGAGGAGGAATGCTCTAGGAAAAAGATGGTGTGGCAATCAAACCCTGCAGGACTGCCGAAGCAAAGCCTGATCTGGAGTATAGAGGGAGATTGTAGTGTTTGGAGAATGTATGCACGGAGCTCCATGTAGCAGCTTCTAGAATGTCCTTGGTAGGCACCCCTCTTAAGAATGCTGTAGAGGTGGCTGTAGCTGTGGTGGAATATGGTCTGACATTGGCTGGAACAGTCTTTCCATGAAAGGAATAACAGAATCTGATGCAATGTCCAATCCATTTTGAAATAGTCTGTTTTGAAATTGCTTTTCCTTGGACTGCAGGGGCGTAAGCTACAAACAGTTGGTCAGACTTTCTACTGGTCTTGGTTCTGTCCAGGTAGTATCGAAGTTGTCTGTGAATGTCCAAGGTATGTAACAGTCTTTCCCCCTTATTCTCAGGATTGGGGAAGAAAGCAGGCAGATGAATAGCTTGATTTAAAGAAACTCTAGATACCACCTTTGGCATAAAAGTAGGGTCGGTCCTTAATGAAACCCTGTCTCTGTGGAAAATTATGAACGGTGGTATTGCCATTGGGGCCTGTAGTTCCGAAACCCTTCTTGCTGAGGTAATTGCCAACAGGAAAGCTGTCTTCCATGAGAGAAATTGCAAGTCAACTGAAGCTGCTGGCTCAAATGGAGGTGGAGTCAGTTTTTCTAGGACAAAACTGAGGTCCCAGGCTGGCACTGGAGCCTTTCTTGGTGGCTTAATGTTCTTGATTCCCCTGAGGAATTGCCTTAGCAAAGGATGTGAAAAGACAGGCGGATCAGTGTTATATCTAGCTGAAATAGCTGATGCATGTATCTTTATGGAAGAATATGAGAGACCATTCTTTAGCATATCTGCCAAATATTCCAGGATGAGTGGGATGTTCAATAATGATGTATCATGTCCCTTGCTGGTATTCCAAATGCTGAATCTCTTCCATTTTGCTAAGTAAACCTTTCTGGTGGATGGTCTGCGAGCCTCTGTTAGTATCCGCTGAACTTCCTTGGAGAGAGATAGGTTGAGGTTATTCATGGATCTCCCAGGCTGTTAGCTGCAGTGTCTGAAGGTTTGGACGCACTGTTTTGAAGTTGTGTTGAGTCAAAAGTAGAGGCCATTGGGGAAGGACCCACTTCTTGGTGTGACATATGCTCCGTAGTAGTGGATACCAGTGTTGTCTTGGCCAGTCCGGAGCTATTAGGATCCCCTTGGGTCTCTCTGCTTTGATCTTTAGTAATACTGAGGTCATCAGTGGCAGAGGTGGGAATGCATAGATTTGTAGGAAGTTCCAGTTGAATGAGAGAGCATCTATTTTCCAAGCTTGTGGATGGTATGTCCTCGAGCAGAATTTTTGTAGATTATGGTTGAGGTGAGTGGCAAATAGGTCTACTTCTGGCCTGCCCCATGTCGAAGTGAGCTGTGTGAAGATCTTCGGATGTAACCTCCACTCGTGTGGATCTGTGAAATTCCTGCTTAGGCTGTCCGCCAGCACATTGTCTTTGCCTGGAACAAACTGGGATTGTAACTGAATGTTTAGGCTCAGTGATCTTTCCCAAAGATGCATTGTCAGTCTGCAAAGGGGGTAAGAATGGGTGCCCCCTTGCTTGTTTATATACCACATCACAGTGGTGTTGTCTGTCCGTATCAGTAAATGGCCTTGCTGAAGTTGGTGTTGAAAGGCCTCGATGGCATGCATTACTGCCAGCATTTCCTTTTGGTTTATGTGCAGATGTGTTTCCTTTGGAGACCATTGTCCTTGTATACACCTGCCTTCCATGTGCGCCCCCCATCCAAGGTCTGAGGTGTCTGTGGTCATGGTCTGTGTTATCTGTGGTTTTTTGAATGACATACCTGTGTTTGCCTGGCTTACCGAGGCCCACCATAGGAATTCCTTTTGTAGGCATGGAATGAGCGGTATGGTTGTCTCTAATTTGTTGCTGTGTTGAGACCATAGGCTTTTTAGGTACCATTGAAGCTTTCTCATGTGTAGTCTTGCTAATGGAACCAGGAGAATGCAGGATGCCATGTAACCCAGGACCTGTAGGAATCTCCTTGCAGTCATCTGGGTAAGTTTTGCCAAACCTTTGAAATAATGAGTTAACTTCTCTTGCTTGTCTTCTGTTAGGTAAGCCATTTGAGAGGCTGTGTCTAATTTGGCTCCTAAGAAGATTATTTGCTGGGATGGCTGAAGTCTTGACTTTTGGAAGTTGACTGTGTATCCCAGAGCTTGAAGTAATCATATGACATAGTCCAAGTTTTTTGTCATCATCAATTTGTCGTCCGCTTGTATGAGGCAGTCGTCCAGGTACGGGTAAATATGGATCCCCTGGAGCCTGCAATGAGCAATTACTGAAGCCAGGCATTTTGTGAATACTCTGGGCGCAGTAGATAAGCCAAATGGCAATGCTGAGAATTGATAATGCTCTGGCCCTGCAAGAAATCTGAGGTATCTTCTGCAGCTGTGTCTGATAGGGACATGCAGGTATGCCTCCTTGAGGTCCAGAGTAATCAGCCAAGACCCCTTGCCCAGCATGGGAAGGAGTTGCTGTAGAGTCAGCATTTTGAACTTTGGTACTATGAGAAAGGTGTTTAATGTGGACAAATCCAGTATTGGTCTCCATTGAGATTCTTTTCTTGGAACAAGGAACAGTCTTGAGTAAAACCCCTGGCCTTGTTCTTGTTGTGGAACTCTTTCTATTGCTTTCATCCGAGTCAGCAGAGAGATTTGCTTGATAGCCTCTGCCCTCTGGTTTTGTGGTAGGTTTGGCATGCCTTGATTTCTTGGCAAGGTATGAAAATGGAACCTGTAACCTCGGTCTATAATGTCCAAAATCCATTTGTCCTTTGTCAATCGGTGCCAATTGTCTGCAAACAGAGATAATTTCCCGCCCAAGGGAGCTTCTATTTGTTCCCTGGTAGGCGGAAGTAGAGGAAAGTCATTGAGATTGCGGCTGTGGGGCAGGTGAAACCCCTGTGTCACTTCTTTGGTTTGCTGGCTGCCATTGTCGTCCCCTGTAAGGACCTCTGTATTGTCCTCTTCCTCGTCCACGTCTGTTTTTACCCCTTTGAAATTTTTTAGGATTAGGAAAGGACCAGTTTTTTGAAGGCCAATTCCTACTGAATCTGGGGGGTTGAACCTGGAGGAAATCTTTCAACGTCTGAACTGATTTTGCTTTTTCCTCGATGGACTTGAACACATACTTAGCATTAGCACCAAAAAGCTTGTTCTTTTCCAAAGGTGCATCCAGAAGTTTTGCCTTTACATGATCTGGTAGAGGTTGATCTTTTAACCATGCATGTCTACGAATGACTGCCCCTGTCATAGCTGCCCTACATGAAGCTTCCAGTGCATCATATCCACACTGCAGGAAGTGATTGCTTACTTGCTGAGAGTTATGTACAGCTTCCTGCAAAGACTTCCTGTCTAAAGGATCAGGAGAGGCCAATGTTTTCTGTAAATCTTCTAACAGGAAATCCTGATATTGTAACATATGAAAAAGGCAATTCAAAGCTCTCATAGATAAAGTAGTGGAGGTGTAAACCTTTTACCCCATCTCTAATGACCTAGCTTCCTGTTGGAGGGCAAAGGATTTTTAGAGGTGGAAGCTGAAACACCTTTAGGTCCCTGAGAAATAGTTTCCAAATCAGCAGTATGGGCCCTGAATAAATGGGAATGTGTTTCTGGGACCCTGTAATACCTGTCTGGCTTGGCTGGAGCAGGAGGAAGAGAGTCAGGGGTAACACTAGAGTCAGAATATAAATCATCCAAAACATCAAGCACAGGAGGAATAGCTAAGGGCCTGTGCTGGGGCTTTTTAAGGAAGGTTCGAAGGCGCTTTCTGGAATCAGAATCTTCCTGGCCTTGCCACTTGAAATGTTCCCTCATGGTATGCACAACTTCCCCAAAAGAAATATCCTCAGGAGGGAAGGCCGAGGGGATGGAATCCTCTGCATCAGAGTCCTCATAGGTTTGGAAGAGCTCTTCCTGGCCATCAGAGTGGACAGAGTCCTCAGAATCTTCATCTGAAGGAATAGGGTCAGAGGGTTCAACCCAGGGCCTTTTATCAGAAGGAGGCTGGGATCCTCTCTCAGGATGGGCCTGTGAACCTCTAATCATAGAAATTAAGTCAGCAGCCATAGTCATAATTTGTGTCTCTGGAGTAGGCTGAGGCAAGGCTTTAGCAGAAAGATGCTTGGTCTTGCTGGCTGCCTTAGCCCTAGCGTAGGCCTTAATAGACATGGCCATAGGAGGCCTGGCAGCTCCATGTGCAGGAGTGACCTTATCTACAGCAATGGTCTCGGGCATTTCCTCGGTTTCGGTATCCGGAGGAAAATCAATAACTGGCGGAGTGATATCCGGAATCGGAGTCGTCGGTAATGCGGTGTCTTCGGTTTGGAGTGGTGGAATAACCTTCTCAGAAGGAACCGAAGCACTCGCGGTAGGTTTAGGCGTGGAGTCGGTGGTAGACGCGGGCCGAGGATGTCGGTCCCGGTCTTTTTGTTTCTTGGGAGTTTGCGATGTCGGAAGCTGATGACATTGTATAGGCATATTTTTCGCCGAAAAAATCTTCAGCGAACTCCGCCCGGCGCCTGAGAGTGCGCTTGTTGAAGCGAACACAGGCTACACAGGCCGAGACATCGTGGTCTGGGCCAAGGCAAGGTAGACAGTAAGAGTGGAAATCCTTATGAGGTATTTGTTTACCACAAGAAAGACAATTGTTAACTTTTTCAGTAATTTCTGACATCGGCTGAGGCAAGAAAAGGTCCCCAACGGGGTACTTAGCTTTTTTGATGACTTCGGAATTTCGGTCTCCTCGCCAAGAGTGGCGTCGGTATCTGCAGTGGGAATGGAGACAGAGGATCCTGCAGCCTCGGGTACTGAAATAGACGGTAAAATAGTTTCATCGGTAGTCAGGGGCTGAGTAGGCGCCTCGCTGAGAACCGGAGAACCAGTAGTCGGCCTAAGCGTGATCTCAGTACTCTGTGAAGGCCTCGGATGTCTATCCTTATCCTTGCATTTTTTGCCTAAAACTGGCGTTGGTGCATCCGACAACATGATATAATTAAATTTTTTGCCAAAATAATGAAGGGCGAACTCCGCCCGGTGCTCAACAGTGCGCTCGTTAAACCTAGCACAAAAATGGCAGGCCGAGCCGTCATGGTCTAGCCCTAAGCAAGGTATACAGTAAGAGTGAAAATCCTTATGCGGTATTTGCTTCCCACAAGAAATGCAATTATTAACTTGGTATGAGGCAAGAAAAGTTTCCCCAACGGGGTACTTAGCTTTAAAGATGACTTCGGCTGAAATACTGTTCGTAAATCTCAGGAGCTGGCCGACCGGCACTTGCAAACTATTTCTGCTTCGGGCACCGCGCGGCAAGAAAGACTGAAGAAAATGGCGTATTGCCTCTTTATACCCCTGCCGCACTGACGTCGGGGAAGAAGCGACGACAACCGACGCCGGACCTAGACTTTGGAATTCGGCCAACCGAGGACCCGCCTGACGGCAGGATAACCCAAGTGTGATGACTGCAGCTGTATGAACGATGAACATTTTCAAAATCCTGATCAAAGAATCAGGAGAATCAGTTCTAGGTCTCTTAGAGGGAGAAGGGTGGCTTCCCCTAATTAGAGTAATAAGGTCTTCAGCCATTCTTATTTGTTTTTTTAGGCATATGGGCCTGACCATGTGGTTTGGATGTCGGTTTGCTAGGCGTGGATAGAGGTTTAGGCCTTGAAGATGGCGTCGGTTTGATATGCAAGTCAGTAGGCCTGAATACACCCTCAGAAGCCGGTGCCTGCACAGCGGCTCCGGTCCCATCCAAGGTAGAGACATCCACAGGTTCCATAGTCGAAGCAGCATCTCGTGGCATATCGGACTCCGAAAAGGTCTCTGTAGAGGCCTGCGAATCTGAAGCTGCGGGTATAAGGGGCTGCGAAAGCACCACACTGAGAACCGGCGAACTGGCGACTAGCTTAATGGAAGTGTCGTTGGCAGCTGTGGACCTATGCGGCATGTCTCTGTCTTTACGTTTTTTTTTCGGAATGTCGGTAGTCGGCTGGCTTACCGAAGCCATTTCTGGATAATTAAACAGAGTACCAAAGTAGTTAGATGCGAAAATTAACCGAAGATAAATAGTAAGAGGATTGAATAAGGCACAAAACAGACAGCGAGGGACGTCGTGGTCTGGGCCTAAGCAAGGAATGCAGTACGAATGAAAATCTTTGAGGTATTTGCTTTCCACAAATACGATTGTTAACTTTTACTGAAATCTGTTTGGAGCAAGAAAAAGGATCCCCAACGGGGTACTTAGCTTTTTGAAGACTTTGGTTCTGAAACTTGAAAACGAAAATTTCAGGAGTGTGCACTTGCGAATGCTTCTGCTTCGGGCACTGCACGGCAAGAAGAGACAGATGTAATGGCGTTGGCTGCATGCTTTATACCAGACTGCCTGACGTCATGGAAGAAGAGACAGCAATATGTTGCAGGACCCAAAACTTTGATCATCAGGCCGGCTGAGGGCTACTTGCAAGCAGATAACCCAAATGTAATGACTGCAACAGTGAAACACGAAGATCATCAGTAAGTTCTGTGCAACTAGGGCAAAACAGCCAAGTTGATGGTCAGATAGAAAAGTACACAAGGAGGGGAAGAGAATTACTTCAAATGAGTTTTCTACAAGTGCAAATAGACAGAAAATAAAATGTATGATGGTACATTTTCAATATAATGCATATAGTTACAAAAAGCTTCAAAGAAGACCAAAGCAGCCTTCAGTAATTATATATTGGTGTGTCTGCCTTAATGTAGTTGTGCAAAATAATCTCAATTTATAAAACCTAATTATTACTAATTTTCCACACTACGTTAGCCTTCTAGTTTAACTACTAAACAGCACACTAGACCTGTGCAAAAAGCAGGATAGCACTATTTACTCTTATTAGGCATTCTGCCTATTCTAACATCACTCCTTGCCTAGCAGATGACTGCCTACAACACAACCCTGGGAATGTGAAACTAAGCAACAGAAACAGAAGAAATTCATGGCAAACTGCAAGGTAGTTAAACAGTGAAGCAAGTCACTCCTTGCCAATAAGAACAGTAGCTTTTTTTTTTTTTTTTTTTTTTTTTTTTTTTAAGGTCTCAGTCCACCTGCTACTGAAGAATCAGCAGGACTGTAACTAGGGCAAGGAAAGAGAAGCGACTGCCACAGCTGCAAACTGTCAGGGTGTGATCTGCAGGTGCCAATGGCGTGGGAGTACAGTACAGGCATTACTTTCTGGAACCACAAGGATATGCCAGCTTCATTAAGAATGTCAATACTAGATTTACAGTCATAGCTGAAGCTTTCAGTGTATGGTGATTAACTACAGCAAGTTGTTTGTTACATTGGTAGTAAGCAGAAAGTACAGTTGTGTACACTTACCATAAATGTAGATGTAGAGTGTTATTCACTGTTGCAGTCATTACATTTGGGTAATCTGCTGGCATGTAGCCCTCAGTCGGCCTGAATAACAAAGTCTTGGGTCCTGCGTTGGTTGCAGTCTCCTCTTCCATGCGGTCAGGTCGTCAGGGGTATAAAACATGCAGCCGACGCCATTTTATTCAGTTTTTCTTGCCCCAAATGGGGAGCAAATATATATATATATATATATATATATATATATATATATATATATATATATATATATATATATATATATATATATATATATATATATATGTACACACACACATATATATATATATATATATATATATATATATATATATATATATATATATATATAAATTAACAGCAATACAAGTACATGCAACATAAACTTTACCTTCATCTAAAAGCAAATACACCACAAAGGCTTTAGAATACAGTGAAGGAAAGAGAAGTTATAGAAAAGGGGGATGGCGGGTGGGTAACCCAGACTGCAACAGTGAATACACTCGAACATCTACATATATGGTAAGTGTACACAACTGTACTATGTTCTTAGTGTTTCACTGTTGCAGTCATTACATTTGGGTAGAATCCCAAAGCTATGGATGGGATGATGGAACTAAATAGCATTAGGAGTGGCTATAAGGTCCTGCAGAACTGCAGTGGCAAAGCCTGCCATGGATTTGGAGAAGAGAGAGGCAAATGATCATGTTTTGTGAAGGTATGAACAGAGCTCCAAGTAGCAGCTTCTAGAATGTCTTTGGTTGGAACTCCTCTGAGAAAGGCTGCTGAGGTAGAGGCAGCCCTGGTGGAATGCGACCCGACTCCCTTGGGCACTGGTTTACCATGGTGCAAGTAGCAGAAACAAATGCAGTGGCTTATACACTTAGAAATAGTCTGCTTTGATATAGCCTTCCCCTCTGATCCGGAAGCAAATGCCAACAGTAGTTGTTCAGACTGAGAGATTTGGTCCTGTTTATGTAGAATCTTAGTTGTCTGTGTACATCCAATGAATGCAAAATCCGCTCCCCCTTGTTCTGCGGATTTGGGTAAAATGTTGGCAAGTGAATAGTTTGGTTAAGAGCCACACTGGATACCATCTTAGGCATAAAGGAAGATTGGTCCTGAGGGACACCCTGTCCAGGTAAAATGTAATAAAAGGCTCCACAGCCATGACTGCCTGTAGTTCTGAAACCCTTCTTGCTGAAGTGATTGCAAAAAGGAAAGCTGTTTTCCAAGATAAAAGTTTTATATCTGCAGTAGCTCCTGGTTCAAAAAGGAGGAAGGGTGAGTTTTTCCAGGTGTGTTGGTGATCTTCTGAGAGGCCTTAAATTTTTGGCCCCTCTAAGATGCTGCTTTAGCAGAGGATGAGAAAAGATGGGAAGCTCCGTGTTTTAATGAGCCGAGATGGCAGAGGCATGGATTTTTATTGAAGAAAAAGATAAGCCCTTGTCAAGCATCTCAGTCAAGTATTGTAAAATCTGAGGTATATTTGGTTTTGCTGTGTCCGTTCCTTGTACTTGGTTCCAAGCACAGAATCTCTTTCATTTATCAGCATAAGAATTTCAAGTACTAGGCCTTCTGGCTTCCAAAATGACATCCATCACACATTTACTGAGAGGTGTTGTTTGAATAATTAAATGATCAAACATGCTGCAAGGTTCAGAGTTTGGAGCAGAGTGTGCAGAATTTGATTGTTCTGCTGAGACAGTAGATGAGGTATTTGAGGCAAGTACCTAGGAGGGAGTTGAGACATATTCCTTAGAATTGGGCTAGTCCGGAGCAATTAGAATCATTTTTGGTTTTTCCTGTCCGACCTTTTGTAAGACCTTGGAGAGAAGAGGCAGAGGGGGAAAGGCATAGACTGATGGGTTTCTCCAACTGAAGGATAGGGCATCCACTTTCCATGCTTGTCTGTGATAAGTCCTTGTGCAGAATTTGTCCAGTTGATAATTTTAGGGAGAGGCAAATAGACCTATGTCTGGGCTCCCCCATTTCTGTGTTACCAGGCTGAAGATTAGTGGATCCAGTTTCCACTTGTGCAGGTCCATAAGATTTCTGCTTAGGTAGTCTGTCAGAGTATTTTGTTTTCCTGGCAGGAATTAAGTTTGAAGATGTACTTGGTAAGTCAAGGCTGTGTTCCACAATGCTATGGCTAGTCTGCAAAGGGGGTAGGAATGTGTACCCCCCTGCTTATGTACCACATAACCGTGGTGCTGTCAGTCTTCATCAGTAGGTGTCCTGGATGAAGTAAGTCCTTGAAGGCTGTCAGAGCATTCTGAACAGCTAGCATCTCTTTCTGGTTGATATGCAGATGCATTCGTTTTGGGGTCCATAGGCCCTGAATGCATCTCCCCACCAGGTGGGCCCCCCAAGCATAGTCTGATGCGTCTGTAGTTAGAGTTTGGGTGGCAGGGGGTAGAGTGAATGACGGTCCCTTGTTTTGGAGACGTGTCTCTGCCCACCAAAGAAACTCCTGCTGTAGGCACGGAATGAGAGGAATCATTGTTTCCAGACTGTGACAATGCTGACTCCATAAACTTTTTAGGTACCATTGAAGTTTCCTCATATGCAGTCTTGCATAAGGAATTCGTAAAATGCAGGATGCCATGAACCCCAAAGCCTACAGATTTTGTCTTGCAGAAAACGTTTTTTGTTGCCATCTGTTTGAAGTATGTTGTCACTTGTCTTTGTTTGTCTGGCGTAAGTAAGCCATCTGGGCAGTTGTACTCAAGCTTGCACCCAGGAATGTAATTATTTGAGAGGGTACCAGTTGTGATTTCTTTTCACTTATTGTGTACCCTAGGCATGTTAGAAGCCTTTTTACAAACGCCAGATGCTGAAGAAGAATGTCCTTGTTCTCTGCTTGAATGAGACGGTCCAGGTAAGGATACATTTGTATGCTTCTTTGTCTGCAAAATGCAATTACTGGTGCCAGGCACTTTGTAAAGACCCTGGGCACAGTAGATAAGCCAAAGGGCAGTGCAGAGAATTGGTAATGCAAAAAACCTGCCTTGAAACGGAGGTGTCTTTTGCACGATTCCCTTACTGGGATATGCAGGTATGCCTCAAGTCTAGAGTCACTAACCAAGCATTCCTGCCCAGCATAGGCAGTAGCTGTTGTAAAGTTAGCATTTTGAATTTTGGAATGTCCAGAAATGTGTTCAAAATCGATAAGTCCAGTATTGGACGCCAGGCATGGTCTTTTCTGGGTACCAGGAACAGTCTTGAATAAAAACCTTGTCCTTTTTCCTGCTCAGGTACTGGTTGAATAGCCCCCATATCCATGAGGGACGCAACTTGTTTGAGCCTCTGCCCATTGATTTTGTGGCAGATCTGGCCAAACGTTCAGAATTAGCAAAGTATGGAAATGAAATTTTTAACCCTGGGATACTATTTTTAATACCCACTTGTCCTGGGTAATTAACTGCCAATTTTGAGCATGAAGTGCTAATTTCCCCCCCAAGGGGGTTGCCAAAAGATAACTGCTTGGTGAAGGTAGAGGGAAGTCATGGAGACTGCTTACTGTAGGGTGGTGCTTTGTTTCCTCCAGATTTGGAGGTGGTGGCACCCCATTGCTTTGACCTGTAAGAACCCTGTGATTGGTATCTAGTGCAGTTTTGTGCGCCTGGATTTGCCTTCAGAGGCTCTGTTGAACACAGGAAAGGAACAATTTTTAGTAGGCCAGTGCCTAATGAACCTGGGTGGCTGCACTTGTAAGAAATAGTTTACAGTTTGCATAGATTTAGCTTTGTCTTCCATTTTCTTTAAAACCTCCTTTGCCTCATTACCAAACAGAGTATCATGTTGTAAAGGGGCATCCAACAATTTAGCTTTAACATGATCAGGCAGATTTTGCTCTTTGAGCAAGGCATGCCTTCTAATCACAGATCCAGTAACTGCAGCCCTGCAAGAGGCCTCCAAGGAATCAACCGCATTGCACAGTATGCTTTCCAACCTGTTTTGCTGCATGCAATAATTCCTGTAATTCATTTTCCACACAATCAGAAATCATTATTTTCTATTTCAATAAGCCCACAACATACTGTTGATATTTAAGCATATGAAACTGGCAGTTTAAGGCCCTAATTGCCAAGGTTGCAGACGTATAAAACTTCTTTCCCCATCTATCCAGCAGCCTGGAATCTCTATCAGAGGGGGTAGGATTTTTAGCTGTAGAGGCGTTTACACCTTTGGGACCCTGTGAGATAGTCTCAGGATCAGCAGCAGGATTTTTGAACAGAAATTTGTGGGAGTCGGGAACCCTGTAATATCTGTCCGGCTTACTAGGAGTCGGAGGAAGGGAATCAGGAGCCATGCTTGATTCCGAACACACATCAACAATGTCTAATACAGGAGGTAAAGCCAAAGGCCTAGGCTGAAAAAGAAAATCCCTAAGCCTCTTTTGATTCAGAGAAATCCTGACTCTCCCAATGAAAATGTTCCCTTAAAGTATGCAAGGTTTCTCCAAAAGAATAATCCTCAGGAGATGCAGAATAATCCATCCCATCTGCATTTGAATCCTCATAGGGAGGAACAGAAAATTCCTGATCAGAAGAGGAATCAGAAGAAATGGAAACCGGATCTGAAGATTCATAATCAGTGTCTTACCTGGGCTTCTTAGTGGAGATGGGAGCCCCTGATCAAGGTAATTAAGTCCTCAGCCATTTTGAACTGTTTTTAAGGCAAAGGGGCCTGGAGCACATAGCTCATGCGTCAGTTTTTTTAAACTTGGATGTTTTTGAAGCTGGCGTCGGTTTTATATAAAAATGTTGAGGCCTGAAAACACCATCAGAAGCCGGTGCCTGCTCATCGGCTCCGGACCCATCCAAGGGAGAGACATCCGTGGGTTCAATACTCTGAGAATCTCACGGCATACCGGACTCCGAATGGGTCTCGGTAGAAGCCTGAGACTCAAAAGTAGCGGGTATCAGGGGCTGCAGAAGTGCCTGAGTACCGGCGACTGGCTTAGGAGAAGCTTAGTCGGTTTTGGACCTCGACGTCTGCCTCTCTTTTTCTTTGCGTTTTTTGTGAACTCCGGTAGTCGGATTGCTAACCAATGACATTTCAGAGTAATTAAATCTAGATACAAAATATTTTGAAGCAAAAATATACCAACACTTAACAGTGCGTTGGTTAAATCTAGCACAAAACAGACAGAAAAGCACGTTATGATCTGGGCCTAGGCAAGGAATACAGTACAAATGAAAATCCTTATGAGGTATTCCCTTCCCACAAGAAATGCAATTATTAACTTTTACTGACATCGGTAAGGAGCAAGAAAAAGTTTCCCCAATGGGGTACTTGGCTTTAGTTGAAGACTTCAGTTCCGAAACTCGAAAGCGAAAATTTCAAGAGTCGGCTGACTGGCATTTGCGAACTGCTTCTGCTTCGGGCACCGCGCAGCAAGAAAGACTGAATACAATGATGTCGGCTGCATGTTTTATACCCCTGATGACCTGACGTCATGGAAGAGGAGATAGCAACCGATGCAGGACCCAAGACTTTGTTATTCAGGCCGACTGAGGGCAACCTGCCAACAGATTACCCAAATGTAATGAATGCAACAGTGAAACACTAAGAATATCAGCTGGGCTTTCAACACTGAAAAAAAAAAAAAAAGTTCTCCCTGTAGTTGAGGGGTACTACAGTTTAGGGAATTGTACAGGGTACCAGATACATCTGCAGTTCTGAGAATCAGAACGGTCAGAGACGCTGGCTAACTGGTTGCAAAAAGAAATCACATGACCAAAAACCTAGTTACTTGGTCACTTACAAAATAATTCTGCACCCTACAAAACGGGGAGGACCGAAACAGAAATAAATGTTATATCTTTCATTAAACCAATGCTGGTTTTAAAATTGACAGCCCTTCACCTATAGATAAAATTTAAAGCACTTTATGAATCTAGCTTCAGCAACTTGCAAGATCCTACCACAGGGCTCCTGTCAATCCAACAGTTTAAGTGACTGCGATACCCATGTTGGCCTAATAAAAGGTTACCACATTAACTCAGTGTTGTATTGTCTTGCTACAGGACAGCACCACAGCAATTACCCCTTTTTTCCCCTGCTGTCCACAGGAGGAAAATCAGGACAACTGCAGTACAGTCTTATGGAGTTGGGGGGGGGGGGGTGTTGCAGGCAATGTACACTTCTCACATGTCCACATATACCACAAATTCTGTGCACAAAGAGCAATTCAATAAAACAAAACACTGGACAGTAGAAACTCCAGCAAGATAGAACAATGAAGTCCAACCCCTGCAAAAACACACAGCCAGCTGCCTACACTAGCTCTGCACCAGACTGATAGCGCTCACCATCACCACTTTCCCTCATGAAGGGTAAGATAAAGACAGCCAATTAAGTAATTCGCATCACAGAAAGTAACAGACTCAGCCAGACAACATCTGTGAAAGAAAGGGGATTCATAAGACAGAAAAATCAGCAGTCTAAAATGGGAGGAAGATGGAGATTAGCAGCTAAAGAGGAAATGAGAGAAGGGTGGAGGAGGAGGTGTGGTAGCTGACCAAACCAAAGGGGAAAAAGGAAGAGTAAACCTATATCATTTAGTTTTCACTCTTGTCACTCTATTCTAACAGCTTCTGTAACAGTTTCTGAACAAACAGTACACCAACGTTGGGGGGAAAAACTAACAGCATAACACTCCGCTCTAAAGACCAAGAGAGTCTTAAAACAGTAAAATCTACCTTTTTCAATTATCAAAAAATCAACTGTCCCAGGCTGAATACCATGCTCCCGAAATGTTCCACTTCAAAGAAAAAAAGAATCCAGAACAGATATGTTACTTTAATAAGGACAATGTACATAAAATAAATAAAACCATTAGTGTATCGTTTATGAAATTCTTGCAGCTCTCACACGCTTGTTTGGTAGATGGACTTCCTTTCTACATTTGTAAACAAAATATCATTACTGACTACTTCTGCTCCAGTCTTGATGCTGATCAGAACAAAAAAGAAAAATATTCTGCATATTAAAAGTGCCTGAGCTTATCTTGGATGCAGGGATTAAACACACAGCTTTAGAAAAAGAATGCACCACCCCAGACAAACATTTGGCATAAAACATAAAATCAAAACTTCAGTCACTAATACTATACCTAAAAACTTGGGACTCAGTAACATACAGTACAAGAGAATGTCAGAAGTACCAACCTTCAGAGTAGGGTACAACTATCAGGGCTCTGTCAATAAAAACAGTGTTGGTTAGATGCTGGGCCACACCAACACTTGCAGCGTCACGGTACTTAATATAGCATACTTTGGAGGAAAATGCAAGAGGAGAATTGCTGCAAGACAAAAATAAGCATCGATTAGTCTGCTTTGCAAAATGTGTCTCAAAACTTTAGTTAACAAAAGCAGGAGTTGCAACAGTTTGTTAGCTGCAACGCTGTTTTCACAGTCTGTCAATCCTACGCAAAAAACTTAACCCAAAAACAATAGTACAAAAAAAAAAAAAAAAAACAAACCACAGGAAAATGTCCATGCACATTTCAGGGAAAATGGACCACTGGACCAATTCCATTTTAAAATACAGAGCAGTCTAAACATATATCAAAAATCTGTTATATTTTCTTACCACATTGAGGATATCCTCCTCAATGTAACTATAGCTGGTATCATCCTCTACTCCCCTCCAGTTTGACAAAAGTTTTTGTTGAAGCTCCCACACACTGGGGAAAATGTGGTCACATGACAAAACAGCACATCTAGTCCCAGTCTCTGCCATTTCACGACGACAGAGGGAATGTGACTCTTGCAACCCAAGCGGGGAAAAGAAAATCTGATAACTATAACATTTACAAGAATATACTACATAAATAAATACACATACTGCTAATTACTAGGTACCCCACAAACAGGTAAACAATGGTAATGAAGCACCAAGGAGCATGGTAAGACAGTGGTTGAGAAATAGCACGTAAGCTCACAAGATGCATCAAGATGATCACTGCAGCTAACACCCAGGATATCTTTCAGTTAATTCTACTAACGGGTACAAACAGTATCGACGGGAAAGACTTACTTAAAAGGTAGCCACCTAATGTAAAAGGGCACCCAAGCAGGTAAAACTTTTAGTTATGTACTTACCATAACTTCGGATGTATGGGATCCATCTCGCCTACATTCATAACTGATGGGTTCGGAGCCGATCCATCGGCTCCGACTCGGCCACTATACAATAGAACGAAGTCTCTAATTGGCTGGGCTACCCCTTATCCCAGAAGGCACCACGCCTGCTTCCCCAGATCTTGTTTGTTCGCTTTCATACCTACATCCAGACACAGAAAACATAACAGCAACTGTAACAAACTAAAGTCCTTCAAGAGAAAGAACTCAGTAGAAGCAACATTTCCTCTAAATCCAATGGGAAGGGGGAAGGAGGGCGGGTACGTATGAATGTAGACGAGATGGATCCCATACATCCGAAGTTATGGTAAGTACATAACTAAAAGATGTAACGGGATCCTCTCGCCTACATTCATAACTGATGGGACAGCATCCCTAGCACCTAACTCCCGGGTGGCTCATTGGAAAACACTCCTGAGAACTGTGGAACCAAAAGAAGCTCTACCTCGAGAAGCCACATCTATCTTGTAATGAGAAATGAAAGTGTGCGGAGAAGTCCAGGTAGCGGCCGCACAGATATCATCTATCGATAACGGAGTGGAATGCTACAGAAGTAGCCATTGCCCTGGTAGAATGAGCCTTGATTGGGAATGGTAGCTCTTTGCCCGACTGTGAATAAATGAAGGAGATGCAATCTTTAATCCATTTGGCTATGGTGGTTTTACCCACCAGTTGACCCAACCTATTTTCTGCAAAGGACACAAACAGCTGATCTGACTTTCGTGTCTGATTGGTCCTACTTAAGTAAAAACGCAGTTGACTATGAACATCCAACTGATGGAAAATGTATTCTGCGTTATTGGAGAATTTGGGAAAAAACACAGGAAGCTCCAAGGATTGTTGAATGCATAAGGGGGATGCTACCTTGGGTAAGAAAGAGGGATTTAACTTGAGAGATACTCTGTCTTTGTGAAAGGTCAAATAAGGAGGACTAGAACAGAGGGCCTGAAGCTCAGACCCGCTTGGCAGAGGTTATTGCCACCAAAAAGGCGGTTTTCCAAGATAGAAATTTCATATCACAAGTAGCTGCTGGTTCAAAAGGGTGGGCAGTTAAAGAAGCTAGAACCATATTCAGGTTCCCAAGGAGGCACAGGATGGGCTATTGGGGGCCGAAGGAGCAATGCCCCTTTAAGGAAAGATTTGCAAAGCCTGTTTGCCATTAAGGAAGGCTCAAAGGAGACATGAAAATTAGAGATAGCCGCCAGTTGAACTTTGATCGTGGAAACTGAAGAGCCCAAATAAAACAAAGAAGCTAGGAATTCTAAAACCTGAAGTACTGGGGCAGTAAGGGAATCTATACCTCATTGCTGGGCCCAAACAGCAAACCTCTTCCACTTGCTGGAATACAGTTTAGTAGTGGAAGGTTTGTGAGAAGAGGACAAAATGTGGATAACGTCTGGAGAAAGAGTCACCTCTGACTAAGGTTGGAAGAGGAGTAACCAGGCGGCCAACCTCAAGGACCTGAGGGATGGATGAGACTGACCCAACTGATGAGTTAACAGGTCGGGCACCAGGTCCAGAAGCCATGGGCCCTCCACTGCATACCTCAGAAGGAAGGGGAACCAAACCGGACGAGGCCAGTGTGGAGCGATCAGAATCATGTCGCTTCCCAGATAAATCACCTTCTGTATCACCTTCGGGAGAAGGGGAACCGGGGGGAAGGCGTAAAGTAGACCGGAGGGCCAACTGTGAGCTAGAGCGTCCCTGGGAATCTGCCCCTGAGAGGGAGTCAGAGTAAAGAACTCCCTGCATTTTGCATTGTGAGGGCTGGCGAACAAGTCGCAACAAGGGAGGCCCCACTTGCCGAAAATGTTTGCAGCCACCCTGTCGTTGAGAGACCACTCGTGGGGCAACAGAAGGGTCCTGCTCAGCCTGTCTGCAATCACATTCGATTTCCCCGGAATGTGCGTTGCCACTAGGAAACACTGGATAGAAATCGCCCAATGCCACACTCTCATGGCCTCTCGGCAAAGAGGGTAGGACCTGGTTCCGCCTTGAACATGATGAAGTGGTTGCAACACCAGTAGCACCGCTCTCATTTCCAGGATATTGATATGTAAGTGTGCTTCGTGAGCCTGCCACGTACCTTGGACAGACCTGTCCAGATAATGCCCCCCCACCCTATCTGGGAGGCGTCCATGGTCACCGTGGCGACAGGAGGCTGAAGGGCAAAGGGTCGCCCCTGGTCCAGGTTGGACCGAAGCAGCCAACAACGTAGGTCCAGACGGCAAATTTCCGTAATCTGGACCAAATGGTCCAAGGGGAGATCCTGAAAAGACCATTGAACCAACAGTAGCCACTGCAGCACCCACATGTGCAGCCTGGCTAAGGGGACTAGAAGAATGGTAGAGGCCATCGTGCCCAATAACTGCAGAATCAATCTGACCTGAACTCGTGATCTGGGTAACAAGGTTTGAACCTGAGACTGCAGGACCCGAATCCTTTCTAATCGGCAAGAATGCCCGCAATTTTCTTGTTTCTAACTCTGCGCCTATAAAGGTAATACGCTGAGACGGCTGCAGCACAGATTTTTTCCAATTGAACGTGATTCCTAGTGAATGACCTAAACTGACTGTGGTCATAAGCGCCCGAACTAATAGATGCTTGGTGGTGGCAGTAAGGAGCCAGTCGTCTAGATAGGGAAACACTTGGAATCCTTGACTTCTCAAGTGAGCTGTCACTACTGCCAGCACTTGGTGAACTCCCTGGGGGCTGTGGTGAGACCAAAGGGCAGAGCTCAGAATTGGAAATGACTGGTTCCCAGGCGGAAGCGTAAGTAACTCCTGGACTCTTGACTTATCAGGATGGGATAGTAAGCATCCTTGAGATCTATGGAGCACATCCAGACATCCTTCTCCAATAACGGGAGAATGGACTGAAGGGTGACCATTCGAAATTTGGATTTCTTTACAAAGCGATTCAATGATTTGAGGTCCAAAATGGGCCTTAAGTCCCCTGTCTTTTTTGGCACCAAAAATAATCTTGAGTAAATTCCTGATCCGATCTGGTCTGCGGGGACAGGCTGGATGACTCCTTTTCTTAGCAGCTTTGAGACCTCGACCACTGCTTGATCCCACTGACTGGGTGGCACATCCGGGATTTTCCTGATAGGAAGAGGGGGTTTTATGAAAGGGATGAAATAGCCTCCGGTTATGGTTCGGAGCACCCACTGATCCTTGGTGATAGATTGCCAAGCCTTTGGGTGTTCCGCAAAACAACCCCCGACTGGCTCCGGAGATTCGCAGTGGGCCACGTCTCAGACACGGGGAGCGTAGGATGGACCACGAAAGGAATCGCGGTCTCCAGAGTTACGGGGGCCCCTGCCGCCTCTGGGGCGACGTCTTCCTGAATTCCCCCCCTCTGCCTCTAGAGGGGGATCACTCGGTGGAGTAGGGAAAAACCTTTGAGATTTCCTGAACCACATTTTCCCACCTCTCTGGGCCTTGGGGTAAGGTCTAGAAGGAGCGGAAAAACGGGCCCCCACGGCAGTCAAGGTCTTGCTCCTGCTCGCACAGAGTCAGTGTGTCCTTCACCTTGGGTCCAAACAGGGAGGACCCATCAAAAGGGGCATCGGTGAAGGAAGACTTAAAAGCCTCCGCAAAGGGACACAAGCGTAACTAGGCGTGTCTTCTAAGAGCCACGCCTGTTCCCGCTGCTCTACTCGCCCCTTCGGCCGCATAGGAGATGAGCCTCATGGACGAGTTGACTATCGAAGACAGGGTAGTCATCTGGGCGCCAACAGTCTGGGCTAATGCCTCAGGAAGGTTACCCGTAAGAGACTCTCCTAACTCTTTGAGGAGGTCCCTTTGGAGCCTGGTGAAATGACAAAGATAATTCAGCGACCGCAGGGTAAAGGCCGCTGAAGAAAGGGTACGCTTCCCATACCTATCCATGCACATGGAATCCTTATTAGGAGGGTGAATAGACGTTGAAGCCTCTGCCACGTCCTGCTGTGTGGCAGATGCCACCACCATCGCATCTACTGCAACTCCTTTGGTCAAAAATTCCTTCTGAGGACGGGCTGAAAGGAACTTGTTAGGCCTGGCAGGCACCGGTTCCACAGAATCAGGGTGTTCCCACACCCTTAGAGAAACTAAATCTAGCAATTCATCGAAGGGTGGACACACCCAGGAGGCGGAGGGCTGGGTCCCAAAAGCCTTGAGGAATACAGACTCCTCCGTGGAAGGGGTTTTGGATTGCCAATCGCCTCTCTGTCTCAGGATCTCAAGGATATCTGAGAATGAAACGTCATCCGAAGACTATATTGGGGACCCCTTCGCATCACTGAGGTCAGTATCTGAAGTGATAGACTCGTCCTGGGAGTCAACGTGCTTCCTCTTGCACAATTTCTTCCTTGGAGGTTCATCCGAAGCAGATTCAGAAGGACCTCCCGGGAGAAGGAAACCCCCCAAGGGGGTATCCTCAGGCCCTGGGGCCCCGCTGTCATGGGAATGAAGCACACCAGAAGCACCAGTTCCCAAGTCTAGGGACGGTGAGGTAGAGACTTGCTGAGCCGGCAAGTACATGGCCAGCGCACTCCTCATGGCCTCAAAAGCAGGACCTCCAGACTCTACGGAGGGTACCGGCTGAGAGACCACGGCGGTACCGGGAATCCCTGCGGCCGATGCTCCGAGGGGAAGACTAGGCACCGAAGCTACCAGTTCCAAAGTGTTCCCCTCGGCCCCGACCGAGGAAGTCCCGGTACCGAACCCTGATGCCGAGGACAGAGTAGGAATGATGGTCAGAACCGAGAGACACCGAGGGAGTCTCGGCTCCGACTGGACGACTCTGCTCTGCTCTACCATCACCGACTCCAACAGCTCCGAGAAGGTTGGAGGAGGAATCAGATGCGTCAAAGTGGGGATCGGCTCCGGAGCTGAGTGGGCTGGAGCAGAGACCATTTTTGCAAAAACCGGGGACTGGAAAAGCCTCTGGATAACTCTGTCCAAATCAGAGTCAGACAACCTGGAAGATTTAGAGGAAATAGATGGGGGCCGAGACTACTACTCTCTCGGCTCCGAAAGACCAGGGGACCAGCTCCGAAACTGCTCCAACACTATCAGCACCGAATCCAGAACCGTATGGACAAGTATCGGTGCCGAAGGAGACTTCGGGGCCGAGGGAGGAGAGTCTGAGCTGCACACCTCCAACGGCTCAGAGAGCAAAGGAGCCGAAGCAGGTGATTCGCCTCTCGATCCCCCAACCTGCGGCTCCGACACCAATGGAGCCAAGGAAAGGGGTATCGAGGCAGACCCTTCCACCTGAGGCTCGAAGCCATTGGAGCCGAGGAAGAAGAGGTCGTCCTGTGCTTCTTGGATGTCGGCTCCGACGGACTGGTCAGAGCAGACGACCTTTTCTTTTTTGAAGCTGGAGAGGAAGGAGAAGCCAAAGCTTCCTCAAAGGAGGGCTTAACAAGGCCCTTAAGGATCAATTTATTTTTACATTCTTGAAGGACCCTAGAGGAAAAAGCATGACACTACATGTTTCCTGCAAATGTTTCGGTCCTAAACAATATACACATACAGCATGGCTATCGGTAATGGACATTTTATAGTTACACTTGGTGCACTTTTTAAACCCAGACTTCTGTTCTTTAGACATCCTGTCACACCACTGTTTTACCACAACGAGACCTTAAGTAGGACACGAGCCCTTCGACTCAAAACGGGACTGACCCGAGATACAGCCCACCAAAAACGGGCAGAAGCCCTCTAATTAACGTATTAAAGTAGAAAAACATACAGTAAGACAATTTCAGCAACCACACAAATAAGGGCAAGGGCCCTCTAACTCAAATGGGCCTTGCCCGGTAACAGAGAAAAAATACAAATATCACAAAAATATATAACAGGAATATTATCTCTTGAGGTGGCACTAGTTTTGATTTATTTTCGTTTACTGTGTACCCTAGGCAAATTAGCAATCTTTGTACAAACACCAGATGCTTAAGTAGAATGTCCTTGCTCTCTGCTTGAATAAGGCAGTCGTCCAAGTAGGGATATATTTGAATTCCTTTTTGTTTGCAAAATGCAATTACTGGTGCCAGGCATTCTGTGAAGACCCTGGGCGCAGTAGATAAGCCAAAGGGCAGTGCAGAGAATTGGTAATGCATTGAACCAGCTATGAATCTGACGTATCTTCTGCAAGATTGTCTGATTGGGACATGCAGGTATGCCTCCTTGAGGTCCAATTTAACTAGCCAAGCCTTCTTGTCCAACATGGGCAGAAGTTGCTGCAGTGTTAACATTTTGAATTTCGGAACATCCAGGAAAGTATTTAGGAATGACAGGTCCAGTATTGGTCTCCAGGCTTTGACCTTTCTGGGTACCAGGAAAAGTCTTGAGTAAAATCCTTGTCCCTGTTCTTGCTGTGGTACTCTTTGAATAGCTCTCATTGTCTATGAGAGTAGAAATTTGTTTTTGTGCCTCTGCCCATTGGTTTTGAGGCAGGTCTGGCATAACTTTTGATTTTGGAAGGGTGTGAAAGTGGAACCTGTAACCCTGAGAAACAATATTCAGTACCCATTTGTCCTGGGTGATCATGTGCCAATTTTCTGAGAAAAAAGTGCTAACTTTCCCCCTAAGGGTGCTGCCAAAAGGTAAGTGCTTGGCATTTGTAGAGGGAAGTCATTGGGACTGTTTCCTATAAGGTTGTGATTTGTCTTCTCCTCCTTTGGGGGCTGAAGCTCCCCATTGTTTAGGTCTGTATGAGTCTTGGGGCTGAGATCTGCCTCTTGGGCGTCTGTATCTGCCTCTTTGTGGCCTGACACCGGAAAGGACCAATTTTGAGAAAGGCAGTTTCTGCTAAATCTAGGTGGCTGAACCTGTAAGAAATCCTTTACTGTCTGCATTGATTTTGCTTTATCCTCCATTTTCTTTAACACCTCTTCTGCCTCAACACCAAACAAAAGTATCATGCTGTAGTGGAGCATCCAATAATTTTACTTTAACATGATCAGGTAAACTTTGTTCTTTTAACCAAGCATGCCTTCGAATAACAGAGCCTGTAACGGCGGCTCTGCAAGAAGCCTCTAATGAATCAAAACCACATTGCAGAGTATGCTTTCCCACTTGTTCAGCTGCATGCAATAAATCCTGCCTTTCCTTATTGTTAGGACATTCTGAGTTTGTAAGCATTTTCTGTTTTAACAAAGACATTGGATATTATTGATATTTAAGCATGTGAAACTTTTAGTTATGTACTTACCATAACTTTGGATGTATGGGATCCATCTCGCCTACATTCACAACAGATGGGTTCGGAGCCGATCCATCGGCTCCGACTTGGCAACTAATACACTAGCACGAAGTCTCTCATTGGCTGGGCTACTCCCTATCCCAGGATGCACTACACCTGCTTCCCCAGATCTTGTTTGTTCGCTTTCATACATCCATGCAAACACAGAAAATTTAGTAGTCACTATAACCAACTAAAGTTCTTCAAGAAAGATCTCCAAGAAAAAAGAGACTACAGCTCCTCTAAATCCGAATGGAAGGGGGAAGGAGGGTGGACTTATGAATGGCGAGATGGATCCCATACATCCGGTTATGGTAAGTACATAACTAAAAGATGTAATGGGATCCTATCTCGGCTACATTCACAACAGATGGGACAGCGCCCCTAGCACCTACATCCCGGGTGGCTCATTGGAACACACTCCTGAGAACTGTGGAACCAAAGGAAGCTCTGCCTCGAGAAACCACATCCAATTTGTAATGAGAAATGAAAGTGTGCGGATAAGTCCAGGTTGCCGCAGCACAAATATCATCTATTGATAACTTGGAGTGAAAAGCTACGGAAGTAGCCATTGCCCTGGTAGAATGAGCCTTGACTGGAAAGGGAAGGTCTTTGTTAGCCTGTGAATAAATAAAAATGATACAATCTTTAATCCATTTAGATATGGAGGTTTTTGTTACTGGTTGACCCAATTTGTTCACTGCAAAGGAAACAAACAATTGATTTGATTTCCGCGTTTGAGCGGTTCTATTCAAATAAAAACGCAGTTGTCTATGTACGTCCAATTGATGCAAAGTATATTCTGCGTTATTAGAGAATTCTGGGAAAAAGACAGGGAGTTCTATAGTTTGTTGAATACAGAAAGAGGAGGCCACTTTTGGTATAAATGCAGGGTTTAATTTCAATGAAAAGTACAGTTTTGTACCTACCATAAATGTAGATGTCCGAATTGGATAGCATCTGCAGTCATAACAACTGGGTTGTCCTGTCGTCAGGCAGCCCTTCAGTCGGCCGGATTCCAAAGTCCGGGTCCGGCTTCGGCTGATGTCGCACTTCACCCGACGTCATCTCTGTTGGTCTTCGGGTATAAAAGCATCAGCCGACGCCATTTTCTTCAGTGTTTCTTGCCCCAGATGCCAGAAGCCCTATAGAAGGCTAAAAAATTTTGGATAGATGCCAATGTTTCCAAAAGATAGAGGTAAACACAAAAATAAGCATGTATGTACATAAATACAAACAAATACACCATGAAAGAAATCCCCCCACTAGCTAGCTATTAGAAGGGTAAACACCCTAGGAGTACCACAGAGGGGAAGGAGCCAGGGTAATCCTGACTGCAGATGCTATCCAATTCGGACATCTACATTTATGGTAGGTACAAAACTGTACTATGTCCTTCATGGATGCATCTGCAGTCATAACAACTGGGTAGAATACCATAGCCAACTAGGGAGGAGGATAAAAGTAAATTATGGTGTGTTTAGGATCCCTTGCAGAACAGCAGTGGCAAACCCTGCTCGGGATCTGGAATATAGAGGTAAATTATAATGCTTGGCAAATGTATGCACGGAGGTCCAAGTAGCCGCCTCAATAATGTCTTTGGTAGCCACTCCTCGTAAGAAGGCTGTGGTAGTGGCTGTTGCCCTTGTAGAATGAGGTCTTATGTTCTGTGGAATTGGCTTTCCATGGAAGGAGTAGCAGAATCGTATGCAATTTCCTATCCATTTGGAGATTGTCTGTTTGGAAATAGCTTTTCCTTCCCTTCCTGTTGCATAGGCTACAAAAAGTTGGTCAGTCTTTCTGCTACTTTTTGTTCTGTCCAAGTAGTAGCGTAGCTGTCTATGTACATCCAAGGTATGCAGTATTCTTTCCCCTCTGTTTTGTGGGTTGGGAAAGAAGGTAGGCAGGTGGATTGCCTGGTTTAAAGACACTCTGGATACCACCTTAGGCATAAATGTAGGATTAGTCCTCATGGACACTATCTTGGTGGAAGATTAGAAAGGGTTGCACTGCCATTAAGGCCTGTAGTTCTGAAACCCTCCTTGCTGAAGTAATTGCCAGTAGGAAAGCAGTTTTCCATGACAGGTGTTGTAGGTCTGCTGTTGCTGCTGGTTCAAAAGGTGAAAGTGTCAATTTTTCTAGCACAAAGTTCAAGTCCCAAGCTGGCAATGGTGGATTCCTTGGAGGTTTTACATTCTTGATTCCTCTGAGGAACTGCCTGAGCAAAGGGTGTGAAAAAACAGGTGGATCAAAGCTGTATTCTGCTGAAATAGCTGATGCATGAATCTTGATGGAGGAGTAGGACAGGCCTGAATGAAGTAGTTCGGCCAGATACTCCAGAATGTTAGGCATATCTATGTTTGATACATCTTTTCCTCTTTCAGAACTCCAAATGACAAACCTTTTCCATTTCCCAGCATAATTCCTTCTAGTTGAAGGCCTGCGTGCTTCAAGAATAATGTCTTTAACTCTGTGAAAGTTCTGTATTAGCAGCTGCTATGTGATGTTCCATGCAGTCAGTTGCAGCGTTTTTAGGTTTGGATGCATGGTGCTGAAGTTGTTCTGAGTTAGCATCAAAGGCATCAGGGGAATTGGCCACATATTGTTCCGAGACATGCTCCTCAGTAGTGGGTACCAATGCTGTCTTGGCCAGTTTGGAGCTATCAGGATTATCCTTGGACGTTCCTCCTTGATTTTTAGTAGTACTTTGTGTATCAAGGGAAGAGGTGGGAATGCATATGCTGTTAGGCCTTTCCAGCTGAAGGAGAGCGAGTCCACTTTCCATGCTAGTGGGTGGAATGTCCTTGTGCAGAATTTTTTGAGCTGGTGATTGAGAGGTGATGCGAATAGGTCTATCTGAGGCATTCCCCATTTCTTCGAGATGGTCTTGAAGATATCCGGTGCAGCTGCCATTCGTGGGCATCCGATGTGGTCCTGCTTAACATATCTGCTAGAGTTTTCTTTTCCTGGCACAAATATTGCCTGTAACTGGATGTTGTAGCTGAGTGCCAGGGTCCACAGCTCCAAAGTCATTCTGCATAGGGGTTAAGAATGAGTGCCTCCCTGTTTGTTGATGTACCACATGACTGTGGTGTTGTCTGTCCTTATCAAGTGGTCCTCCTTGAGAAATGGTCTGAACTTTTGGATTGCCAGTTTTACTGCCAGCATTTCTTTTAGGTTGATGTGCAGGTGAAGTTGGTCCTGTGTCCACAATCCTTGTACGCATTTGTCCAGCATATGCCCCATCCTAGGTCTGAAGCATCTGTTGTGATGGTCTGGCTTGCTTGACCCTTGCGAAAGGGCAGGCCTGGGTTTGACTGGCATGCCTGAGCCCACCATAGGAACTCCTGTTTTAAGCATGGTATTAGTGGGATTTCCGTTTCTAGGCTGTGTCTGTGTTGGGACCATAAATTCTTTAGGTACCACTGTAGTTTTCTCATATGTAGTCTGGCAAATGGAACCAAGATTATGCATGATGCCATGAAACCCAAGGCCTGCAGTACCTTTCTTGCTGTTAACTTGTTCAGTTTTGTTAGTGCCAAGAAGTAAAGAGGGAGTTCTTTTTGTTTTTCTGTAGTTAGGAATGCCATTTGTCTTACTGTGTCCAATTCCGCTCCCAGGAAAGTCCTTGTCTGGGATGGTATCAGTCTTGACTTTTGTAAATTGACTGTGTATCCCAGTGCTTGAAGCAAGTAAATGACCCTTTGTAAATCTGTTGTCAGCTTGCTTTTGTTGTCTCCTTGTATCAGGCAGTTGTCCAGGTATGGATAAATTTGAATTCCCTGTAGTCTGCAATGGGCGATTACTGATGCCAGGCATTTTGTGAATACTCTGGGCAGTAGATAAGCCAAAGGGCAATGCTGAGAATTGATAGTGCTCTGATCCTGCAAGAAATCTGAGGTATCTTCTGCAGATTGGTCGAATGGGGACGTGCAGGTATGCCTCCTTGAGATCTAGAGTTACCAGCCAACACTCCTTGCCCAGCATGGGAAGAAGTTGCTGTAGGGTCAGCATTTTGAATTTTGGGACAATGATGTAAGTATTCAGGGTGGACAGGTCTAGAATTGGTCTCCAACTTTTATCCTTTCTTGGAACTAGGAATAGTCTGGAGTAGAACCCCTTTCCTTGCTCTGCTGTTGGCACTTTCTCCACAGCTCTCATGTTTGCTAACTCCATTATCTGTTGTAGAGCCTCTGTCTTTTGATTTGGAGGTAGATTTGGCATTCCTCTTTGTCTGGTAAAGTGTGGAAGTGGAACCGTAACCTTGATCTATGGTTCGTAAAATCCACTTGTCCTTTGTTATGTGGTGCCAGTTTTTGAAAATAAGGTTAGCTTTCCGCCTAGAGGAGCTGCTATTTGTTCCCTGGTAGGCGGGTTTAGGATTAAGTCACTGTGGTTGTGTTGATGTAGTGGCAGGTGTGGAGTCTGTGCCTCTGTTGTTACCTTGCCACTGTCGCCCTCTGTAGGCACCTCCTCTGGATTGGTTTCTGCCTCTGGAACGTCTATTCCTGCCCCTTTGAGGTCTTGTGGAGTCAGGAAAGGACCAATTTTGGCAGGCCAGTTCCTGCTAAACCTTGGGGTTGAACCTGCAAGAAATCTTTAACTGTCTGGACTGATTTTGCCTTTTCTTCCATTTTCTTCATAACCTGCTGGGCAGGTGTACCAAACAAACTTGTTTTATCCATAGGAGCATCTAGCAATTTAGATTTAACATGATCCGGTAAAGCTTGCTCCTTTAGCCATGCATGCCTTCTAATTACAGTGCCAGTCATGGCTGATCTAAATGAAGCCTCCAGTGCATCATAGCCACATTTTAAAGAATGGTTACTAACTTGCTGTATGTTATTTACCATTTCTAATACATATTTCTTATCAAGAGAGTCATCAGTGGTTAGTTTTTTAGTTAACTGATCAAGCATAAACTCTTGGTATTGTATCATGTGAAACTGACAGTTTAAAGCTCTAGCTGAGAGAGTGGCTGAAGTGTAAACCTTTTTACCCCATCTGTCTAATGACCTTGCTTCCCTTTCAGAAGGAACAGGGTTTTTAGCTATGGTCGCGGCTACTGCCTTGGGACCCTGGGAAATAGTTTCGGGTCTGCAAGAGGGGCCTTGTAAAGGTGGTGATGAGTATCTGGCACCCTGTAAAATCTGTCTGGTTTGGCAGGGGCTGGGGTAAAGAATCTGGAGCGGAGCAGACATCATTGAAAGCATCATCCACCACAGAGAGAACAGGAGGTATAGCTAAGGGCCTGTGCTGTGGAAGGTGCAAAAAGGTCCTAAGTCTTTTCCTGGAGTCTGAAAAATCCTGTTGCTGCCATTGGAACTGTTCTCGATGGCATGCAAGGTTTCCCCAAAGGAGAATTCTTCTGGTGGGGAAGCAGCTGGAATGGATTCTTCGGCATCAGAATCTTCAAAATTGGAGAAAGGAGCCTCTGGCTGGTCAGTTATGTCTGATTCATCAGCAGAATCATCAGAGGACACTGGCTCATGGGGCTCTGCCCTAGGTCTCTTCTCTGGGGGCTGAGAGGCCCTGTCTGGGTGAGATTGAGATCCTCTAATTAATGAAATTAAATCTTCTGCCAAAGTAAGCATTTGAGAACTGGAAGAGGGCCTGGTTGAGGGGGGTTTAACAGGCACTGTTCTAGTAGTCTTGGCTGCTTTAGCTCTGGCGAAGGCCTTAATGGACATGGCTGCTGGAGGCCTAGCAGCACCACGTGCTGGGGTAGAGACATCCAAGGGAATGGTGTCTGATAAGTCGGTGGTAAGCACCGTAGTGGGTAAAATTTCTGGGGCTGATTCAAGAGTGTTAGCAGGGAACTCAGTTGTAGAGATAGATTCAGCTGTATTTTGATCAGTTTTCTCGGTTTCGGCCGAAACCGAGACACTCACGGTTTGCTTAACCATGGTTTCGGCCGAAACCGCGGACCGCGAGTGTCGGTCTTTTTCTTTGCGTTTTTTGGCAGAATGCGTAGTCGGAGGATCCGACGGCATAATGTACGCAAAATCAGAACCGAAAAACTGTTCTGCAAACTCCTACCGACGTCTAAGCGTTGCGGTTGAAAGGAGCACAGGGGGAACAGGCTGCTACGCCGTGGGCTGGGCCTAAGCAAGGCAGGCAGTAAGAGTGGAAATCTTTATGAGGTATTTGTTTCCCACAGGTTAAACAATTATTAACTTTTTCTGACATCGGCTGAGGCAAGAAAGAGTCCCCAACGGGGTACTTAGCTTTAGAAGTCTTCAAAGTAGTATTCGGTAGAAGTAATCTCTGGATCCGACCGACCGGCACTTGCGAACAGCTTCTGCTTCGGGCGCCACGCGGCAAGAAAGACTGAAGAAAATGGCGTCGGCTGATGCTTTTATACCCGAAGACCAACAGAGATGACGTCGGGTGAAGTGCGACATCAGCCGAAGCCGGACCCGGACTTTGGAATCCGGCCGACTGAAGGGCTGCCTGACGACAGGACAACCCAGTTGTTATGACTGCAGATGCATCCATGAAGGACATCTCTATGCTTGTGAAAAATCAAATAGGGAGGATCAGAACAAAGAGCTTGAAGTTCTGAAACTCGCCTAGCAGATGTTATGGCTACTAAAAAGGCCGTTTTCCAAGACAGAAATTTTAAATCACAAGTAGCAGCTGGTTCGAAAGGACGGGCAGTTAGGGCAGCAAGAACCATATTCAAATCCCAAGGAGGAAAAGGATGAGATAAAGGAGGCCTAAGGAGCCAAGCCCCTTTAAGGAAAGCCTTACGAAGTTTGAGAGACATCAATGAAGGTTCAAATGAAGCATGAAAATTAGAGATCACCGCTAACTGAACCTTAATGGTAGAAACTGAAGAGCCCGACTGAAAAAGGGAGGCCAGAAAATTCAGAACCTCCGATACTGGTGCAGTGAGAGGATCTATACCCCGTTCTTGAGCCCAGAAGGCAAACCTTTTCCATTTACTGGAATAAAGTTTGATGGTGGAAGGTTTATGAGAAGAAGACAGTATGTGGACCACGTCCAGCGAAAGAGCATTGTCTCGGACTAAGGATGGAAGTGGAGTAACCATGCTGCCAACTTCAGGGACCTGAGAGACGGATGAAGCCGTCCTGACTGATGAGTCAACAGGTCTGGCACCGGATCCAGAAACCATGGACCTTCTATCGCATGCCTCTGTAGGAAAGGAAACCAAACTTGACGAGGCCAGTGCGGGCAATCAAAATCATCTCGCTCTCCATGTAAATGGCCTTCTGTATCACCCTCGGTAGGAGGGGGAACGGAGGGAAGGCGAGAAGACCGGGGGGCCAAATGTGAGTCAGAGCATCCCTGGGAATCTGTCCCTGAGAAGGAAACAGTGTGAAGAACTCTCTGCATTTCGCATTGTGAGGGCTGGCAAACAGGTCGCAGCAAGGAAGACCCCATCTGTCGAAGATTTTCGCAGCTATACCCTGGTTGAGGGACCACTCGTGGGGTAAAAGAATGGTCCTGCTCAATCTGTCCGCAATCACATTGGACTTCCCCGGTATGTGCGTTGCCATTAGAAAGCGGTTGGTAGCTACCGCCCAGTGCCAAAGTCTCATGGCTTCTCTGCATAGTGGGTAAGACCTGGTTCCACCTTGCTTGTTTATGTACCACACCACCGACATGTTGTCAGATAGGATAGTAATCGGGCCCTGTGGGAGAGCGTGATGGAGAGCTTGGAGTACCAATAGTACCGCTCTCATCTCCAGGACATTGATATGCAAATGCGTTTCCTGGATCTGCCATGTGCCTTGGACCGACCTGTCCAGGTAATTACCCCCCCCACCCTACCTGGGAGGCGTCCGTAGTCACAGTGGCAACGGACGTTGAGGTATAAAGGGTCGCCCTGGTCGAGATTTGATTGGAGAAGCCACCAATGCAGATCTCGGGGGCAACTTTCCGTGATTATGATTAAGTGGTTCAAGGGAAGTTCCTGATAAGACCATTGAACCGACAGTAGCCATTGTAAAATTGCATGTGAAGTCTGGCCAAGGGAACTAAAAGTATGGTCGATGCCATCGAGCCCAACAGTTGTAGGATCCGATGGGCCGGG
Source organism: Protopterus annectens (assembly GCF_019279795.1). Taxonomy (NCBI): domain Eukaryota; kingdom Metazoa; phylum Chordata; order Ceratodontiformes; family Protopteridae; genus Protopterus; species Protopterus annectens. The sequence goes on from NC_056729.1 coordinate 1,965,060,514, forward strand.
GCTCTTTGTAGGGGGAGACAGGATTTGACTTGATCTTGTAAGACCTGAATTCTTGCTGCCGGTAAAATAGGCGCGCATTCTTTTTGTGTCTAAGTCTGCGCCTATGAAAGTAATACGCTGAGATGGCTGTAGTACAGATTTTTGCAAATTGAACATGATCCCCAAGAAACGGCCCAAGGTGAACGTGGCTCTGAGCGCTTGGAGTAGTAGATGCTCGGAGGTGGCAGTAAGGAGCCAGTCGTCTACATAAGGAAACACCTAGAATCCCAGACTTCTCAGGTGAGCAGTTACCACTGCCAGACACTTGGTGTACACCCTGGGGGCTGTGGTGAGACCAAAGGGCAGTGCTCGAATTGGAAATGACTGACTCGAGGAAGCGTAAATGTCTCCTGGACTCTTGAGCTATGGGAAAGTGATAGTAAGCGTCCTGGAGATCTATGGAGCACATCCATGCATCTTTTTCCAGCAAAGGAAGAATAGATTGAAGAGTGACCATTGGGAATTTGGACTTCTTTACTAAACGATTCAATGAACTGAGGTCCAAAATGGGCCTGAAGTCCCTGTCTTTTGGTACCAAAAATAATTTTGAGTAAGTTCCTGATCCGATCTGGTCGATGGGGACAGGCTGGATAGCTCTTTTTTCTAGCAGCTTTGAAACCTCTAATGCTGCCTGATCCCGCTGACTGGGTGGTACGTCCGGGATTTCCCTTAAAGAAAGGGGGGGTTTGTTGAAGGGGATGATATAACCTCCAGTAATAATGCGAAGCACCCACTGATCGCTTGTTATGGATTCCCAAGCTTGCGGGTGTGCCGCAAAGCGACCCCCGACTGGCTCCGGAGTTGCACAGTCGGGCAACAACTCAGGAACGCTGGTTGTATGAAGAACCACGAAAGGAATCGCGGTCTCCAGAGTTATGGGGGCCTCTGCCACCTCTGGGGCGGCGTCTTCCAAAATCCCCCCCCCCCTGCCTCTGGAGGGGGAATCACTGGGTGGAGTAGGGAAAGACTTCTGAGATTTTCTAAACCACATTTTGCCTCCTCTCCCAGCCTTGGGGTAAGGCCTAGAAGGAGCGGAAAATCGGGCCCCAACGGCAGTCAAAGTCTTGCCCTCCTGCTCGCACCGAGTTAGTGTGTCCTTCACCTTGGGTCCAAACAAAGATGACCCATCAAAGGGGGCGTCGGCGAAGGAAGACTTGAAGGCCTCCGCGAATGAACACAAGCGTAACCAGGCTTGTCTCCTGAGGGCAACGCCTGTTCCCGCTGCTCTACTCGCCCCTTCGGCCGCATATGAAATGAGCCTCATGGACGAGTTAACAATAGAAAAGAGGGTAGTCATCTGTGCACCAACAGTCGGGGCCAGCGCCTCAGGTAGGTTACCAACAAGAGAGTCATTTAGCTCTTTGAGAAGATCCCTTTGGAGCCTCGTAAAATGACATAAGTAGTTTAGCGACCGTAAGGCAAAGGCCGCTGAAGACAGGGTACGCTTCCCGTACCTATCCATACTCCTAGAATCCTTATTAGGAGGATGAACAGATGTCGAAGCCTCTGCCACGTCCTGCTGTGTGGCAGAAGTAACCACCAAAGCATCTACAGGCACACCCTTTGTGAGAAACTCCTTCTGGGGGGGGGGCTGACAAAAATTTATTGGGCCTCGCAGGCACCGGTTCCACAGAATCAGGGTGTTCCCACGCCCTTCGAGAAACCAAATCAAGGAGTTCATCGAAGGGCGGAGACACCCAGGAGGCGGAAGGCTGGGCCCCAAAGGCCTTGAGGAAGACTGACTCCTCAGCTGAAGGGGTTTTGGCTTGCCCGTCACCTCTGTCTCAGAATCTCCAAGATATCTGAGAAGGAGATATCATCCGAAGATGATTTGGGGGACCCTTCTGCGTCATCGAGGTCAGTATCAGATGTAATAGACTCATCTTGGGAGTCTACGTGCTTCCTCTTACACAATTTCTTCCGTGGGGGTTCGTCCAAAGCAGTTTCGGACGGACCACCCGGAAGAAGGGAACTCCCGATGGGGGTATCCTCAGGCCCTGGGGCCCCGCTGCCGGGGGGCTGCAACACAACAGAGGCACCAGTCTCCAAATCTAGGGACGGTGAGGTAGAATCTTGCTGAACCAGCAAAGGCATGGCCAGCGCGCTCCTCATGGCCTCAAAGGCCGGACCTCCAGAATCCAAGGAGGTCACTGGTCTAGAGGCCACGATGGCACTGGGAATTCCAGCAGCCGATGCTCCGAGAGGAAGACTAGGCACAAGCACCCAATCCCAAAGTATTCCCTCGGGCCCGGCTGAAGAGGTCGCAGTACCAAACCCTGAACCGGAGGACAGGGTAGGAAGCACAGTCGGAACCGAGAGACCTCGAAGGGGTCTCTGCTCCGACCGTATGGCTCCGCTTTGCTCCACCACCACCGACTCCAACGGCTCCGAGGAGGTTGGAGGAGGAATCGAATGTGTTGGAGGGGGGATCGGCTCCGAAGCTAACTGTGCTGGAGCCGAGACCAATTTAGTAAACACTGGAGATTGGAATAGCCTCTGTAAAACCCTATCCAGGTCCGAATCTGAAAGTCTCGATGATTTAGAGGAGGTAGACAATCGAGAAGACTTTCCTCTCGGCTCCGAGAGAAATGGGGACCGGCTCCGAAACGGCTCCAATGCTATCGGCGCCGACTCCACCACAGCATGGACCACCATCGGCACCGAAGGAGCCTTCTCCAGAGCCGAGGGGGAAGAGTCTGAGCTGCACACTTCCACCGGCTCCGAAGCCATTGGAACCGATGGAGGTGATTCACCTTTCGATACTCCAACTTGCGGCTCCGAAGGCAATGGAGCCGAGGTAGGAGGTATCGAGGCAGACCCTTCGACCCTCGGCCCCGAAGTCAGTGGAGCCGAGGAAGAAGAGGTCAATTTTGTCTTTTTAGAAGTCGGCTCCGACGGACTTGTCGGAGCAGACGATTTTCTTTTTGGAAGCAACAGGTAGATCTAAGGCTTCCTCAAAAGAAGGCTTGATAAGCCCTTTCAATATTAATTTGTTCTTGCGTTCTTGAAGAACTCTAGATGGGAACGCATGACAGACGCTACAAGTCTCTTGCAGATGTTTCGGCCCCAAACAATAAACACATACTGAATGACTGTCTGTAATGGACATTTTATATTTGCACCGAGTGCATTTTTTAAAACCTGACTTTTGTTCCTTAGACATGATACAGGCCACAACAAGTACAACTGTAAGGAAATACTACTCTACCACAACAAGTATAGCACTGCACAGAAATTGCGCCAACTGAAAAGCGCGAGACACACTGGCGCGAGTACTGGTGAAAGTTTACCTCACAACAATTTGAAAAGATAAATGGCCCAAAGCCCTCTAATTTAAACGGGCTTTGCCCAAAAAACAACTAACCAAAGGTTAATAAAAGCTAAAAGCACTCAAAAGGTAGGGCAAAGGCACTCTAACTTAAACGGGCCTTGCCCGACTGAACAAATTAAATTTTTTTGTACACAAGCACTCAACAAAAAAACAATAAGAACTAGTAAGAAATAGCTGTTAAAACAGCTGTTTGGTTAATATGGGCAAAAATTCCCTAGGTCAAGGACCAATAAGGTAAAAAGAACCACTTAGCTCCAGCCAAGTCGAGACCATGTCCAGCTTGTTAAGCGGCAAACGAGATCTGGGGAAGCAGGTGTAGTGCATCCTGGGATAGGGAGTAGCCCAGCCAATGAGAGACTTCGTGCTAGTGTATTAGTTGCCGAGTCGGAGCCGATGGATCGGCTCCGAACCCATCTGTTGTGAATGTAGGCGAGATAGGATCCCATTACATCTGGCAGTTTTAAGCCCTTACAGCTAAAGCAGCAGAAGTGTAAACTTTTCCCCCCCATCTATCCAGAGCTCTGGAATTCCTATCAGAGGGGACAGGGTTTTTTTTGCAGTGGAAGCCTTAACCCCTTTGGGACCCTGAGAAATTGTTTCTGGGTTAGCAGCAGGGTTTTTATAAAGAAATTTATGAGAGTCTGGGACCCAGGCTTGACTGGTGCAAGGGGTAAAGAATCAGGAGACAAACTGGATTCAGAGAAAACATCAACAATATCAAGCACAGGAGGGATAGCCAGGGGCCTGTGCTGAGGCAATAAAAGGAAGTCTATGAGCCTTTTCTTGGATTCTGAATAATCATGGCTCTCCCAATGGAAATGCTCCCTCATGGTGTGTAAGGTTTCCCCAAAAGAGTAATCCTCAGGCGGAGAGGCTGAAGATATAGATTCTTCCGCATCAGAGTCCTCATAGGGAGGGAGAGAATAACTCTGATCTGAAGAGGAATCAGAGGAAATAGAAACCTGGTCAGAGGAGTCATAGGCAGTGTCTTTCCTAGGCCTTTTATCAGGAGAGGGATGGGAACCCCTGATCAAAGTAATTAGGTCCTCACCCATTTTAAGCATCTGATTCTTTGGCATGGATGACTCTCCTGGAGAATGCTGTACTTGTTTCCTTGTCTTTAATGGTGTTTTTGACTTTGCCTTGGCTGCTGTGGTGGACTTAATAGTAAGTTGTGAAGGTCTGAAAAACACCCTCAGAAGCAGATGCCTGCGCAGCGGCTCCAGACCCATCTGAGAGAATAGTTTCCGCAGGCCCAATACCTAGAGTTTCCAGAGGCCTAGGTGTCTCCATGTGCGAGTCTGATGCGGCCTGTGGACCTGAGGTAGGGGGCGTCAGGGGCTGCGGAAGCGCCTCACTGAGAACCGGCGACTGGCCTAGAAGAGGCTTTGTCGGTTTTGAACCTCGGATGCCTGTCCTTTTCTTTGTCTTGGCGTTTTTTATGAATTCCGGTTGTTTGTTCCGACGGTATTATGTAGTTAAATCTTCGGCCTAAGTAATGTAAAGCAAAATCAAACAGACCCTTAATAGTGCATTGGTTGAATCTAGCACAAAACCAACAACTAGCAACGTTGTGGTCAGGGCCTAGGCAAGGAATACCGTAAGAGTGAAAATCCTTATGAGGTATTTGCTTCCCACAAGACATACATTTGTTAACTTTAACTGACATCGGTCTGGAGCAAGAAAAAGTTTCCCAAACGGGGTACTTGGCTTTATTGAAGACTTTGGTTCCGAAATTCGATTTTGAAAATCTCAGGAGTCGGCAGACAGGCACTTGCGAACTGATTTTGCTTCGGGCACCGCGCGGCAAGAAAGACTGAAGAAAATGGCGTCGGCTGCACCTTTTATACCCCTGGCGCACTGACGTCAGGGAAGAGGCGACAGCAACTGATGCCGGACCTAGACTTTGGAAGCTTGGCCGAATGCAGGTAGCCTGCCAGCAGGATAACCCAAGTGTAACGACTGCAACAGTAAAACACGAACATCCTGGGGTTTTTGCTGTGTCTGGGTTTGGCTCGAGAGGACCTGGAAGGGTCTGGATAGGACCAATTCTTAGTAGGCCAGTGCCTACTATATCTCGGAGGTTGCACTTGTAAAAAAATCTTTAACAGTTTAAATAGATTTAGCTTCATCTTCCATCTCTTTAAGAACTTCTTCAGCCTTGTTGCCAAACAGGCGGTCCTGATTTAAAGGAGCATCCAACAATTTAGCTTTAACATGATCAGGCAAAGATTGCTCCTTAAGCCAAGCATGCAGACATCCAGTAACAGCAGCTCTGCAAGAGGCCTCTAAAGAATCCAAACCACATTGCAAAGTACATTTTCCAACTTGTTCAGTAAAATGCATTTAGTCCTGCAAATCTTTACTTTCCATACAGTCAGGAATCATCATTTTCTGTTTAAGCAGTCCAATAATATGTTGCTGATATTTTAATATATGAAATTGGCAGTTTAAAGCTCTGATTGCCAAGTTTGCGGAAGTATAAACCTTTTTACCCCATCTAGCCAGCACTCTGGTGTCTCTATCAGAAGGAGTAGGATTTTTAGCAGCAGCAGAAGCCTTAATGCCCTTGGTCCACTGAGAAATAGTTTCTCGATCTGAAACAGGATTTTTTGAAAAGGAACTTGTGGGACTCGGGAACCCTGTAGCATCTGTCAGGTTACTAGGAGCAGGAGGCAGGGAATCAGGGGCCAAACTGGATTCCGAGAATGTACAGTTTTGTACCTACCATAAATGTAGATGTTTGAGTGATAATACAGCCGCAGTCATAACAGATGGGTTCTCCTGCCGTCAGGCGGGTCCTCGGTCGGCCGAATTCCAAAGTCTAGGTCCGGCGTCAGTTGTAGTCGCTTCTTCCCTGACGTCAGTGCGACAGGGGTATAAAGGAACCAGCTGATGCCATTTTCTTCAGTTTTTCTTGCCCCCAGAAAGAAGGCAATACATAAATTTGTGTAATAAGAAACAATGCAATATAATCAAACTACAGTAATTGCAAGCAAATACACCATAAATGAATACCCCAATCAGGTTGTATGAGGAGGTGTTAGCCAATAGGCCTGTCCAAAGAGGGGAAGGAGGGAGGGAAATCTGGACTGCAGCTGTATTAGCACTCTAACATCTACATTTATGGTAGGTACAAAACTGTCCTATGTTCATCGTGCATACAGCTGCAGTCATAACAGATGGGTAGAATCCCAAAGCTAAGAAAGGGGTGGTAGGCACTAGGTGGAACTAGGAGGAGCCAGGATGCCCTGCAAGACTACAGTGGCAAAGCCTGCTCTAGTTTTGGAGTATAATGGTAGGTTGTAGTGCTTGGAGACGGTATGCACAGAACTCCAAGTGGCTGCTTCTAAAATATCTTTGGCAGGAACTCCTCTGAGGAAAGCCGCAGAGGTAGCTGTGGCCCTGGTGGAGTGAGATCTGATGCCTGTAGGTACAGTTTTGCCATGAAAAGAATAGCAAAAACGTATGCAGTGGGCTATCCATTTTGAGATTGTCTGTTTGGAAATTGGCTTTCCTTGAGCTCCTACAGCATAGGACACAAAGAGCTGTTCTGATTTTCTGAAAGGCTTTGTTCTGTCCAAATAATAACGCAGTTGTCTGTGGATGTCCAAGGAATGTAGTAATCTCTCCCCTTTGTTTTGAGGATTAGGATAAAAGGTAGGTAAATGTATGGCCTGATTCAAAGCTACCCTGGATACCACTTTAGGCATAAAGGACGGGTTGGTTCGTAAGGAAACTCTGTCCTGATGGAAGATGATAAAAGGCTGAAAAGCCATGAGAGCTTGTAGTTCTGAAACTCTACGAGCTGAGGTAATAGCCAGAAGGAAAGCTGTTTTCCAGGACAAATATTGCAAATCTGATGAGGCAGCTGGCTCAAAGGGAGGCAAGGTCAGTTTTTCCAGAATAAAATTGAGATCCCAAGCAGGTATTGGTTGTTTCCTTGGGGGTCTTAGATTCTTAGCCCCTCTGAGGAACTATCTTAAGAGAGGGTGAGAGAATAAGGGTGGATCAGTGTTGTATTCTGCCGAAATGGCTGAGGCGTGGATTTTGATGGAGGAGAATGAAAGTCCACTGCTTAGCAGCTCAGCTAGATACTGTAGTATTTGAGGTAAATTAAGTTTTCCAGGCCTGGCCCTTTTTCTCATTCCAGACAAAACCGTTTCCATTTTGCGGAGTAAGCTTTTCTAGTTGACGGCCTCCTGGCCTCCAAAATGACATCCTGCACCTCCTTGGAGAGTAGGGTCTGTTGTGATGCTAAGGAATCTTCCATGCAGCTAGATTGAGTGTTTTTAGCTGGCTGTGAAGAGTTTTGAAGCTGTGCTGTCAGGAGAAGAGGCATTAGTGGCAGGGTCCATGGTGGAGAATGCGTCAGGCTCCTCAGGAGTGGGTACCAGTGTTGTCTTGGCCAGTCTGGAGCAATGAGAATCATCTTTGGTCTGTCTGCTCTGGTTTTCAATAGAACTTTGGGCAGCAGAGGAAGAGGTGGGAAGGCATAAACTGTCACTGATGTTCAACTGAAAGAGCGAGCGCCCACTCTCCAGGCCTTTGGATGGAAAATCTTTGAGCAGAATTTTGTCAATTGGTGATTTTTGTGGGAGGCAAAGAGATCTATGTCTGGCCTTCCCCATGCTTGGATTATTTCTGTAAAAACTTTTGGATGCAATTTCCATTCGTGTGGATCTGTCATTTCTGCTTAGGTTGTCTGCCAGCATGTTTTCCTTGCCTGGCAAGTACTGTGCTTGCAGTTCGATTTGTAAGTGCATGGCCATGTTCCAAAGTGACATGGCCAGTCTGCAGAGGGGGTATGAATGTGTTCCTCCCAGTTTGTTTATGTACCACATAACTGTGGTGTTGTCCGTTCTTATCAATAGTTGACCTGGTTGCAGGAGGTCTTTGAAAGCTGCAATAGCATTTATTACTGCTATCATTTCCTTTTGATTGATGTGAAGGTGCTTTTCTTTTTGGGACCATTTGCCCTGAATGCACCGATCTGTCATGTGCGCCCCCCAGGCGTAGTCCGAGGCGTCTGTTGTGATGACTTTGTTTGCTTGAGGCTTGCTGAATGGAAGACCTGTGTTTGCTTGGCATGCTTGAGCCCACCACAGAAATTCCTTTTGCAGGCATGGAATTAGTGGTATTATTGTTTCCAAATTGTGGCTGTGTTGAGACCATAGGTTTTTCCGGTACCGTTGAAGTTTCCTCATATGCAGCGTTGCACATGGGATTAGTAAGATGCAAGATGCCATGAATCCCAGAGCCTGCAGGACTTTCCTTGCAGTCAGCCTGGTGCAATTTGCTAGTGTTCTGAAGTATTGAGTTAGTTGCCCCTGCTTCTCTGGCGTGAGGTAGGCCATCTGGGTGTGTGTGTCCAAGTTGGCACCCAGGAAAATTATCTTCCGAGACGGTATTAGTCTTGATTTCTTTTTGCTGACTGTGTATCCCAGAGAGTTCAACAACATTATTACATAAGCCAGATGTTTCAGAAGAATGTGCTTGCTGTCCGCTTGGATCAGGCAGTCGTCCAAATAGGGGTATACATTTGTATCCCTTGAAGTCTGCAGTAGGCAATTACTGATGCCAGGCATTTTGTGAATACTCTGGGCGCAGTAGATAAGCCAAAGGGCAATGCAGAGAATTGATAATGGGTTGAACCTGCAAGAAATCCGAGGTATCTTCTGCAATTTTGTCTGATGGGGACATGCAGGTATGCCTCCTTGAGGTCCAATGTTACCAGCCAAGACTCCTTGCCCAGCATGGGAAGAAGCTGCTGTAGAGTGAGCATCTTGAATTTTGGTACGAGTAGAAATGTGTTCAGGATGGATAGGTCCAAAATAGGTCTCCAATCTTTTCCCTTCCTTGGTACCAAGAATAGTCTGGAGTAAAAACCTTGACCTTGTTCGTGCGTAGGTACCTCTTGAACAGCTTTCATGTTTATGAGATCTGTAATTTGCCTTTGTGCCTCTGCCCTTTGATTGTGTGGCAGGTTTGGCATGCCTCTCATTTTTGGAAGGGTGTGAAAATGGAATCTGTAGCCTCTGTTTATAATGTCCAGGATCCATTTGTCTTTTGTGACAATATGCCAATTTTTTGAAAATAATGCCAGTTTTCCTCCTAAGGGGGCTGCCATTTGAGTCTTGCTTGGCATGCAAAGGGGAAAGTCATTGGGCTTGCTTTCTGAATGATTGTGAGTTATCCTCACCACCTCTTTGTGTAGGAGCTTGCCATTGTCTGCCTCTAAATGATCTTTGGGATTGTCCCCTGCCCCTCGGGCATCTGTATCTACCTCTTTGGGGTCTGTCCGTGGCTGGAAAGGACCAATTTTTGGAAGGCCAATTTCTACTGAAACGTGGGAGTTGTACCTGTAGAAAATCTTTCAGTTTGCATTGATTTAGCCTTTTCCTCCATTTTCCTTAATACCTCCTCAGCATTAGCACCAAATAATACATCCTTTTGTAGAGGGGCATCTAGTAATTTAGCTTTGACATGATCCAGCAAGGTTTGTTCCTTGAGCCAGGCATGTCTACGTATGACTGATCCTGTAACAGCAGCTCTACATGAGGCCTCTAGAGCATCAAAACCACATTGTAAGGTATGTTTACCCACTTGTTCTGCACTATGCATCAAATCCTGCAACTTTTTCAAGTCTGGTTGTTCAGGTTGTGACATTTTACTTTTCAATTGCGATAACAAAAACTGTTGGTATTTTAGCACTGACAATTTAAGACCCTCATGGTTAAGGTAGCCGAGGTATATACCTTTTTTCCCCACCTTTCTAAGGATCTGGAATCTCTCTCGGAAGGTAATGGATTTTTAGCAGTGGAGGCCTTAATTCCCTTGGGGCCCTGTGAGATGGTTTCTGGGTCAGCAGCATGGCTTTTGTACAGAAAATGGTGCGAGTCAGGAACCCTGTAGTACTTGTCAGGCTTGACTGGGGCTGGAGGCAGAGAATCCGGGTTAAGGCAGGCCTCCGAGTAAACATCATCTAGGATGTCAAAGACAGGAGGTATAGCCAGAGGTCTGTGCTGAGGTAGCAAGAGAAATTCCCTAAGCCTTTTCTTGCAATCTGAATAATCTTGGCCTTCCCAGTGGAAGTGTTCCCTTAAGGTATGCAAAGTTTCCCCAAATGAGTAATCCTCTGGGGGGGGGGGGATAGAGAAGGAATGGACTCCTCTGCATCAGAGTCTTCAAAAAGGGGAGTAAGAATGTTCCTGATCATCAGAGTGCTCTGAAATAATGGAGTCCTGCTCAGAGGAGGGGGATTCTTCCTCCGCTCTGGGCCTTTTGTCCGGTGGGGGTTGAGAACCCCCAATAAGAGTAATTAAATCCTCAGCCATTTTAAGCATCTGTTTTTTAGGCATGAGGCCTTGAGATGGGAACTGTGTAGCTTGTCTCTTAGAATGCATGGCTGCTTTAGACTTAGTGAAAGCCTTGATGGAAAAAGAGGAGGAAGGTCTGAAGACACCTTGAGTGGAGGTAGACCTGTCCACATTTTGAGGTGGAATGCCAAGAGTGGCTTCGGTATCTGTAGTCGGGGTGTGGGCAGAGGAGCCTGCAACCTAGACACCGCCAATGAAGTGTCGTCAGTAGTCAGGGGCTGCGTAGGCGCCTCGCTGAGAACCGGACGACGTGTAGTCTGCTTTGGCGTGGTGTCGATAGAGGCCGCGGACCTCGTGTGTCAGTCCTTATCTTTACGTTTTTTAGACAAAACTTGAGTCGGAGTATCCGACGACATAAAAGTTAAATGTTTTTCCAAAATAATGCTGGGCGAACTCCGCCCCGACGCTTAATGGTGCGTTTGTTGAATGTAGCACAAAAAACGACAGACCGAGACGTCGTGGTCTGGGCCTAAACAAGGTATACAGAGGGAATGGAAATCCTTATGCGGTATTTGCTTCCCACATGAAATACAATTATTAACTTTGTTTGACATCGGTCTGAGGCAAGAAAAGTTTCCCCAACGGGGTACTTGGCTTTCAAGAAGACTTCGGTTTCAAAATTTTTGTAATTTCAGGAGCTGGCCGACCAGCAATTGCGAACTGCTTCTGCTTCGGGCACCGCGTGGCAAGAAAGACTGAAGAAAATGGCGTTGGCTGGTTCCTTTATACCCCTGTCGCACTGACGTCAGGGAAGAAGCGACTACAACCGACGCCGGACCTAGACTTTGGAATTAGGCCGACCGAGGACCCGCCTGACAGCAGGAGAACCCATCTGTTATGACTGCAGCTGTATGCACGATGAACATCACATCAACAATGTCTACTACAGGAGGTATAGCCAAAGCCCTATGCTGCGGTAGAAGAAATCCCCAAGCCTCTTTTTTGAAACAGAAAATTCCTGGCTTTCCCCAGTGGAAATGGCTCCCTTAAAGTGTGTAAAGTTTCCCCAAAAGAAAAATCTTCAGGAAGGGAAGCAGAGGAAGTAGAATCCTCTGCAGAGTCCTCATAAGTAGGTATGGACAAATCCAGGTCATCAGAAGCGCCAGAAGAAACAGAATCCTGATCAGATGAGTCATAATCAAGCTCAGCCCTAGGCCTCTTGGGGGGGGGGGGGGTTGACTACCCTTGATTAGAGTTATTAGATCTTCAGCCATTTTTATCATTTGTTTTTTAGGCATAGGGGCCTGAGCATGTAGCCTGGGCTTCATTTTCTTTAGACATGGATCGAGATTTAGGCCTTAGTAATGAAGATGGTGTCGATTTAATATGCAAGTCTGTAGACCTGAATGCACTCTCAGAAGCAGGTGCCTCCACAGTGGCTCCGGACCCATCCAAGGTAGAGACATCCACAGATTCCATAGTTAAAAGCATCTCCGAATGTTTCTCAGTAGAGGCCTGCGAATCAGACGTAGCGGGTATCAGGGACTGCAAAAGCGCCTCACTGAGTACCGGCGAACTTGCATAGAAGCATTGGTCGGCAGTTTTGGACCTCAGCAGCCTGTCTCTGCGTTTTTTCGGAATCCCGGTAGTCGGATGGCTAACCAATGACATTTCTGGATAATTAAACAAGAAAACCGAAATATTTAGAGGCAAAAATATACCGACGATGGATAGTGTGTTGATTAAATAAAGCACAAAACCGGACAGCAAGTTACGTCGTGATCAGGGCCTAGGCAAGGAATACAGTACGAATGAAAATCTTTATGAGGTATTTGCTTTCCACAAGTAATGCAATTAACTTTTACTGACATTGGTAAGGAGCAAGAAAAAGTTTCCCCAACGGGGTACTTAGCTTTAAGTTGAAGATTTCAGTTCTGAAACTCGAAAACGAAAATTTCCGGAGTCGGCCGACAGGCACTTGCGAACTGCTTCTGCTTTGGGCACCGCACGGCAAGGAAGACTGATGTAATGATGTCAGCTGCATGGTTTATACCCCTGACGACCTGACGTCATGGAAGAAGGGTCAGCAACTGACACAGGACCCAAGACTTTGTTAATCAGGCAGACTGAGATAAACCTGCAAGCAGATTACCCTCAAATGTAATGACTGCATCAGTGAAACACGAAGATCATCATGGCTTTTGCTGTAGCAGGCAACTGAGTAAATGTCAGGAAAATCCTACTAGGGCAGCTGAACTTTATTTGGGGTTAATCAGTCTCTTTAATTGATGGCAATTGTACCCAAGAAGATTGAACACTGTAATTAAATCAAAAGGTGCTTCAAAGTATTAGATTAAGGGTACGTACAGACAAAAAGTATTAGTTTAAGGGTGTGAACACTTATGCAGCCAGCATATTGTACATTGTTTATTTTTTATATATATTTTTTCCCCTAACAGGTTTGAGGTTTGTTTTTCAATTGAAATGTACAGGTTATAGGTGACATTAAAGGTGGGAAAAGTTTTTGAAATGATTTACTGTGGTCTCATTTTTTTATATCACCTTTAACGTGACCTATAACCTGTACAATTTAACAGGGGTGTGTAAAAGTACAGTTTTGTACCTACCATAAGTGTAGATGTTCGAGGATCCGCATTGCTGCAGTCATAACCTGTGGGTAGTCCGCTGTCCTCGGTCGGCCCGAATACCAAAGAGCTAGGCTGGCGTCGGTCATTGTCGCCCAGAGCTGACGTCAGTACGTAGTAGTACTTAAGCGCATGACCGACGCCATATCCTCAGTCTTTCTTGCCCCAGATGTCAGAAGGCCTAAAAATGAAAGGCCAGAGCCAAAATAGTAAACACCCAACAACCACCAGTGTGGAATTAATGAGTATCCCAAAAAGAAACACAGCAACCACAAACTATAGAGGGGAAGGAGGGAGGGAAAATAGGACTGCAGCAATGTGGATCCTCGAACATCTACATTTATGGTAGGTACAAAACTGTACTATGTTCTTTGTCTCAAATTGCTGCAGTCATAACCTGTGGGTAGAATCCCAAAGCAAAGGAAATGGGAGGCTGGCAAACTAAATAGCATTAGGAGCTGCTAACATGCCCTGTAAAACTGCAGTGGCAAACCCAGCCCTGGACTTGGAATAAAGAGGGAGATGGTAATGCTTAGTAAAAGTGTGTACTGAACTCAAAGTAGCTGCCTCCAAAATATCCTTAGTAGCTACCCCCCTCAAAAAGGCAGTAGATGTGGCAGTAGCCCTAGTAGAATGAGGTCTGATCCCAGCAGGAACATTCTTCCCATGATGAGAATAACAAAAAGCAATACAGTGACCAATCCACTTAGAAATAGTTTGCTTTGAAACAGCTTTCCCTTGTGAACCCAAAGCAAAGGAAATAAATAACTGTTGAGTCTGTCTGAACTCTTTAGTTCTGCTCAAATAATAACGTAGCTGCCTGTGGATGTCCAAAGAATGCAAGACTTTTTCCCCCTTATTTTGGGGATCAGCATAAAAAGTAGGCAAATGAATAGACTGGTTCAAGGCCACATTAGATATCACTTTAGGCATAAAAGTAGGGTTAGTACGCAAAGAAACTCTATCCTTATGGAATATCAGAAAGGGTTCAACTGCCATGAGTGCCTGCAATTCAGATACCCTCCTAGCAGAAGTAATGGCCAACAAAAAAAGCAGTCTTCCAAGACAAAAACTTCAACTCAGACGTAGCTGCAGGTTCAAAAGGAGGTAAAGTAAGCTTCTCCAACACAAAATTGAGATCCCAGGAAGGAGTAGGAGCTCTACGTGGGGGTCTTATATTTTTTGCCCCTCTAAGAAATTGTTTAAACAAAGGGTGAGAAAATAAAGGAGGGTCACAATCATAGTGAGCAGAAATGGCTGCAGCATGAACCTTCACAGAAGAAAATGACAAACCCTTGTCCAGTAATTCAGTAAGATACTGTAGTGCAAAACTCAAATTAGGTACTGAAACATCAAAGCCCTTTGCTGTGCTCCAAAGAAAAAATCTCCTCCATTTATCAGCATAAACTTCGAGTACTAGGCCGCCTGGCTTCCAAAATGACATCTAAAACCAGTTGAGGAAGCCGAGACCCCACCGGCTCTAATACAGAATACGCCAGGCTGTTAGATGCAGGGACTGCACCCTGACATTGAGAAAATGATTGTTTGACTGGGATAACAAATGAGGAATCTGTGGCAAAGGCCAAGGGGGCTCCTGAATTAAACTCCTCAGCAGAGGATACCAATGCTGACGTGGCCAATCTGGTGCTATTAGAATCATGCAAGGCTTGTCCCGCCTGACTTTCAAGAGTACCTTGGGAAGAAGAGGCAGAGGGGGGAAAGCATAGACGTGAAGGTTGTTCCAACTGAAAGATAGAGCATCCACTTTCCAAGCTTTTGGGTGGAACATCTTTGTGCAAAATTTTGGCAGTTGGAAATTCAGTGGAGAAGCGAACAGATCTATGTCTGGAGTTCCCCAAGCCACGGTCAACTGTTGGAATACCTGAGGGTCCAATTTCCACTCGTGGGGATCCACAATTTGTCTACTCAATACATCTGCTAGGGAGTTCTGTGCTCCTGGCAGAAACCGTGCTTGAAGATTGATGTGCAAACTCAGAGCAGTCTCCCACAATATCATTGCTTGTCTGCAAAGAGGGTAGGAATGGGTTCCCCCCTGCTCGTTGATGTACCACATGACTGTTGTGTTGTCTGTTCGAATCAACACCGGTCCCGGCTGAAGTAGGTCCTTGAAGGCCATCAAGGCAAATTGGACTGCTAACATCTCCTTCATGTTGATATGCAAATGTATTAGTTTGGGAGGCCACATGTCTTGTTATCCATTTCCCATTGAAGTGTGCTCCCCAAGCCAAGTCCGAGGCATCCGTCGTTAGGATCTGACTCGCCTCTGGTCGGGTCAGAGAGAGTCCCCTGTTTAGGTGACATTCCTGAGCCCACCACAAGAATTCCTTCTGGATGCAAGGTATAATCCGAATGACAGTGTCCAAACCGTGGCAGTGTTGAGTCCATACACTTTTGAGATACCATTGTAGCTTCCTCATATGCAGTTTGGCATTGGGAAGTACTAGAATGCAAGATGCCATGAACCCCAAGGCTTGAAGGACTGTCCTTGCAGTCAGCCTGGACATTACTGATAACTGCTGGAAGTATAGATGAAGAGTTCTTTGTTTGTCCGGGGTCAGAAATGCCATCTGAGAAGCTGTATTCAGTCTCACACCCAGAAAGCACATGTCCTGAGAGGGCACTAGACTGGACTTTATTTCGTTCACAGAATACCCTAGGCACCTTAAAACTGTCATTACATACTGGAGATGTTGTAGTAACTTGTCTGTCTTGAGCAAGAATCAGGCAATTGTCCAGATAAGGATAAATTTGTATTCCCCTCTGTCTGAAGAAAGCAATTACAGGAGCCAGAACTTTTGTGAATACCCTGGGCGCAGTAGATAAACCAAAGGGCAATGCAGAGAACTGATAATGAGAAGTACCAGCCCGAAATCTCAGGAATCTCCTGCAGCTGGGCCTGATAGGGATGTGAAGATAGGCCTCTGAGATCCAGGGTTACCATCCAATGATCTTTGCCTAGCATAGGCAGAAGTTGTTGTAATGTTAACATCTTGAACTTTGGAATGTCTAGGTAGGTATTGAGAATGGACAAATCCAGAATTGGCCTCCAAGTGCTTCCTTTCTTTGGTACTAGGAATAGACGGGAATAAAATCTTAGGCCTACTTCTGACAGAGGGACCACCTGAATTGCCCCCATCTGCAAAAGCAAAGAAATTTGCTCCTGAGCCTCCAGCCTTTGCTGAGGAGGCACATCCGGCATGCCTTTGAAAGGAGGAAAAGTGTGAAAATAAAACTTGTAACCTTGATTTATTATATCCAACACCCATTTGTCCTGGGTGACCAAATGCCAGTTTTGTTTGAAAAGTCCCAACTTTCCTCCTAGAGGAGCTACCAGAAAAGAAGGGTCTGGCAGCTGAAGATACAGGTCATTGGGTCTGTTTACGAAAAGGCTGACCCCTGCCCTCACCAGAAGACTGTGCAGGAGAACTCCAAGTCCTAGGTCTGAAAGAACCCTGAGCGTGAGCCCTGCCTCTACCACGTCTAGACCTGCCCTTAGACTGATATTCCGAAGAAGGGTAAGACCATCCTCTAGCAGGCCAATTCCTACTAAACTTAGGGGGCTGCACCTGCAAAAAATCCTTGACCGTCTGCATAGACTTAGCCTTATCTTCCATCTTTTTCAAAACTGACTCCACAGGAGAACCAAAAAGTACTTCAGATTGAAGAGGAGCATCCAAAATCCGAGCCTTAACATGCTCTGACAAATTTTGATCCTTAAGCCAGGCATGTCTACGAATAACTGAACCTGTAGCAGCCACCCTGGATGAAGCCTGAAGAGCATCGAAACCACACTGCAAAGAATGTTTGCCAACTTGATCTGATGCATGAACCAACTCCTGGAGCTCCTTACACTCTACAACCTCAGATAACTGAGGCAAGAAAAGGCAAAAATTTCCCCAACGGGGTACTTAGATTTCAGAACGCCGAACGGCACTTGCAAACGCTGCTTCTGCTTCAGACCACGCGGCAAGAAAGACTGAGGATATGGCGTCGGTCATGCGCTTAAGTACTACTACGTACTGACGTCAGCTCTGGGCGACAATGACCGAGGCCAGCCTAGCTCTTTGGTATTCGGGCCGACCGAGGACAGCGGACTACCCACAGGTTATGACTGCAGCAATGTGAGACTAAGAACATCCTTTTATATCCACTGTATGTGTACAATACACACACATATATATATATATATATATATATATATATATATATATATATATATATATATATATATGTGTGTGTGTGTGTGTGTGCACATACACACAGACATTTTCAGCACTTTTGCAAATGTATATGAAATAATAAACACATTTCTAATCTGTAGTAGTCTGTAATGTGTTTCTTCAAGGAAGTGACAGTGTAAATGTGTTCCATTTCAGACTTATAAGGTTTACATATGCCGGAAAGCATTATACTCCCACTCCAGTTTTTGTATGCAAAGTTTATAACTTGCTGACAAATATACTGTTGATCAAAGCTAATCAAACACATTATGATAAAGGATCAAGTCTTCCAATTCTAACTGGTCTTTTTAATGTCCAGGCCTTCTCCAGAATCTGGACAACTAGTGGCTCTCACGGATGCTATACCTACTCCAGGGATTGTCTGTACATTTATTAAATCCTAGAAATTGGAAAATTCACTCTGAACAGACCAGATTCCAAAAGGCAGGGCATCATTGTCTAATCATTCCACTAGGAAGAACTAGTGTCCCAGAATCAGAACACTGCCAATGCCCTACACATTCAAAGTAGGGTGGGTAGAGGTATCTTAATGTGTCGGATATAAAAGGATGCATACAGGAAGATACCCACCACTGATTTACCTCTGCCTCTTGCAGTCAATGTGTACTGCCCGACTCCATTAAAAATGTTTACATCATAAGATGCTAAAATTGTGCTCTACAAATGAATCTTATTGCATACGCACAGTTCCTTATTATAAATGAGCAGTGTATAGAAAGACAGAAATACCTGGTAATCTGAGTGAAGATATGGAAACACAAATGCCCTTTGATATATGCTGCAGATTCTACAGTTTACAGACAATACCCACAGGCTTTTGGCATGCTCACCAGGAATTACGGATATATACTGTGCACTGTATTGCTTATTAGAGTGCTAATCATTTAGAGAACGGTTTCTGAACGGAGCTTCAGTTCTACAGATATGTGCACACTACTTTATTTCTGAAGTTAGTGAATAAGAAGTTATGTACCTACCATAACGTTCCATGTTAGTTGTCTTCTCTCGCCTTCTTTCTTGCTTGATGGGTTCGGAGCCGATCCCTCGGCTCCGACTCGGCACTTGCTTTAGCTCGAGAACTCCTTTTACCAGCTCGAGGCAGCCCCATATCCCATGATGCAAGGCAGGAAGTACCCAGATCTCGTTTGTTGACAAAGGGCAATAACACCAAGCATAAAATACTTCCCAAAGGAAGAAGAAACTTACAGATGGAAAAAGGACCAGGTTTGAATGGTCTTTAGCATAATAGTTTCTTATACAAGGTCTGTCCAGGCCAGGGGGAAGGAGGGAGGGTCGCAAGAAAGAAGGCGAGAAGACAACTAACATGGAGCGTTATGGTAGGTACATAACTTCTTAATGTTAAGTTGTCAATCTCGCCTTCATTCTTGCTTGATGGGACCGTCCTAGCACCTCTATCCTGGGTGGCTCAATGGAACAAACTCTTGAGGACTGTAGAGCCAAAACTGGCTCTGTCCCTGGAGGCCAAGTCCAATTTGTAATGGGAAACAAAAGTGTGAGGAGTGGCCCAAGTGGCGCTGCACAAATAGTGTCCAAAGGCAGTCTAGCTTGAAAAGCTGTAGAAGTAGCTAAACTCCTAGTTGAATGTGCTTTAGGTTTTGAGCACAGCTGTTTTCCCCTGATCGTATAAATTTCAGTGATGACCGAAGAAAGCCATCTGGACAAAGTCACTTTAGAAACAGGAAGGCCTTTTTATTATCCGCATAGGAAACAAAAGTTGATCAGATTTCCTAAATTTTTGTTCTGTCCAAATAATATCTAAGCTGACGGTGGGCGTCAAGATAATGTAGCTTTGTTCAGCTCTATCTGAACAGTTAGGAAAAATACAGGAGATCAATGGATTGATTCAGATTGTTTTTTGAAGCGACCTTAGGTAAAAATGATGGATTAGTTCTCAAAGATACTCTGTCTTTGTGAAAAATCAAATAGGGGTCGAACCGAAGAGCATGAAGTTCAGACACCCTCCTGGCAGATGTAATAGCCACTAGGAATAAAGTTTTCCAAGAAAGATATTTCAGGAACAAGAAACAGCTGGCTCGAAGGGGAAGAATCAAGGATGTCAGCACTAAATTTAGATCCCACTGAGGAGGAGGATTCCTGATTGGAGGCTTTAGTAGGAAAATTCCTTTCAAGAAGGCCCTGCAGAGCCTATGGGACATAATATTATGATCTGCTATCCCAACATGAAAATTAGAAATAGCAGCCAACTGAACTCTGACTGTGGAAGAAGAGGAGCCTGCATGAAAAATCTCTGCTAAGAAGTCCAGAACTGCCTGAACAGGGGCAGTAAAGGATCAATATTTTGGGCCTTAGCCCAATAAGAGAAACGTTTCCATTTGCTCGTGTAAATCCTCCTGGTAGAGGATTTTAGTGAAGCTACTATGATATCTCTAACTGGGTTAGAAATCAAAGGAAGCCTGGCTAGGGAAGGAAGTGGAGCAACCATGCTGTGAGGTTGAGAGAAGGGATTGACCGGTGCAGCTGACCGGATTGGTGAATCAGTAGATCTGGCACTGGGTCCAGATGCCACGGCTGCACCAAAAGGTGATGATGGAGGAACGGGAACCAAACTTGTCGAGGCCAGTAAGGGGCAATGAGAATCAATTTGGCTCTCAAAACGGTAGCTTTCTGGATCACCTGAGGGATCAGAGGAAATGGGGGCAAGGCATAAAGAAGTCCCTGGGGCCAATCCTGGGTCAGAGCGTCTCTGGGGATGGCCTGATAGAGGAAGAGGCTGAAGAAGTCTGGAGATTTGCTGTTTTGGGGAGTAGCAGAAAGATCGCAACATGGACGACCCCATGCCAGAAAAATCTCTTCCGCTATGGATTGCTTGAGAGACCACTCGTGAGGCATGAGAATAGCTCTGCTCAATCTGTCCGCTATAGTGTTGGTTTTCCCAGGGATATGCGTTGCTACCAGAAACCGATGAGAGGAGATCGCCCATTGCCATAGTCTGAGCGCTTCTCGACACAAGGGGTAGGACTTGGTTCCGCCCTGTTTGTTGATATACCAAACTACAGACATGTTGTCTGTGTGGACTGCAATTGTCCCTACGGGAAGAAAGTCGTTGAGGGCTTGCAACGTTAAAAGCACTGCTCTCATCTCCAGGACATTTATGTGCAGATGGTACTCGAACGGTTGCCACGTCCCATGAACCCATCCTGCCCTGATAATGACCCCCCCCACCCGATCAGGGAGGCATCCGTGGTGACAGTGGCTATCGGGGACAGAGGTACAAAGCATCTGCCTTGGTGAACCTGAGACGATGTGATCCACCAAGCAAGATGTTCTTTGCATGTTTGTGTCACCAGAATCTGGTGACGCATTGGGAGCTGCTGGTATGACCACTGTGTGAACAGCATCCACTGAAGGAGGCGCATGTAGAATCGAGCCAGGGGAAGAAGAGTGATGGCCGCAGCCATGAGACCTAATACCTTTAGAACCATTCTGGCCTGTACTTTCTTGCTGGCCAGAATGATCCTGACATGAGTCTGAATGTCTGAAACTCTTTGTTCTGTAAGGGTAGCTGACATCCGAACAGTGTTTAAGTTTGCCTATGAAGGTAATAGACTGGCAGGGCGATAAGGATGACTTTTCGAAGTTGACTGAGATGCCCAAATGAGAACAAAGGTCTATTGTGTAATCCCTGGCTTGTATAAGCTGATGCCTGGTGGTGGCTGACAGGAGCCAGTCGTCGAGATCTGGAAACACCTGGAATCCTTGGCGTCTCAGGTGAGCCGTGACCACTGCCATGCATTTGGTGAACACTCTGGGGGCTGTAGTGAGACCAAAGGGCAGGGCTCTGAACTGGAAATGACTGGACCCCAGCCGAAGCGGAGAAATCTCCTGGGCGTCTGTGAATTTTGATGTGATAGTGCATCCTGAAGATCTATTGAGCACATCCAGTTGTCCTTCTGTAAGAAGGGCAGAATTGACTGAAGAGTGACCATTCGAATCTTGTCTTCCTGACAGACTTGTTGAGTCTGCTGAGATCCAATATTGGTCTCCAGTCTCCCGTCTTTTGGGGACCAAAAGAACCTTGAGTAGATTCCGGCTCTGAATGGTCTATTGTAACTGGCTGAATGGCTCTTTTTGCAGTAGTTTTGCGATTTCTAACTCTGCAATGTCCCTTAGACCGGGTGGTACATCTGGAAGGGAACTTGAGGGAAGGGACTTTCCTCGAAAGGAATTATGTAACCCTTGGATATGACGGACTGTACCCATCTGTCTCGAGTGAGGGAATGCCAGGCTTCTGGGTACAGTGATAATCTTCCCGACTGCCTCCAAGGAGGGACAGCCGGGCAACACCTCAGGGATGCTGAAAAGGCTTCTCAGGAAGAGACTCCCTGTTGCCCTGGTTCTTGGACCCCTCTGCCTCTAGAGCGGCGTCTGTTGTTGTTACCCCTCTGCCTCTAGGGTAAACTGACCACGTGAATCGGCGTGACTCCTTGGGATTTACGGAACCACATCTTCCCACCCTTCTGTCCTTTGGGATAAGGCCTAGAAGGGGTGGAAAACGGACTCAACAGCAGAAAGAGTCTTGCCGTCCTGCTCACACCTGGTCAAGGTCTCCTTCACCTGAGGGCCAAACAAAGCTGACCCATCAAAGGGAGAATTTGTGAAGGCGCCTTAAAGGGATCCATAAAATCACATAGCCGCATCCAGGCTTGGCGTCTAAGAGCCACACCTGTGCCTGCGGCTCTACTCGCTCCATCCGCAGCATAAGATATTAGCCGCATGGAGGAGTTAGCAATGGAATTGAGGGTTCCTAGCTGCGAAGCAATCTTTTCTTGAGCCCCTGCAGCTGTAGGATCCTGAACTACTTCTCCCAGCTCCTTCAGGATATCTCTCTGGAGTCTGGTGAAGTGACAAAGATAATTCAGCGAGCATAGCAAAGGTCGCTGAGGAAAACATCCGCTTGCATACCTATCCATGGTCCTAGAGTCCTTATTAGGAGGATGGACGGGCACGGAAGGATCTGCAAGTTCCTTTTTGGTGGCCGCAGCCACCACCATGGCATCAGCGGGACACCCTTGGTAAGGAATTGTTTGTCACTAGGGGCAGTGATAAATTTAGAAGGCCTCCTAGGGACTGGCTCTACAGAGTCAGGAGCTGTCCACGCCTTCGTGCAATAACCTGCATAAGGGGTCGAAGGCGGAGACACCCAGGAGGTGGAGGGCCGAGATCCAAACGCCTCTAGGTATACTGACTCATCCTCAGAGGGATTGTTGGTGGGCCAGTTTCCCTCTGTTTCAGAAGTTCTAGGATGTCTGAGAAGGAGACATCCTCAGAGGAGGATCTAGGGGATCCCTCCGACTCATCAACGTCAGTAGCCGAAGTGACAGACTCAGGGGAGTCTACATGCTTCCTCTTACAAGTCCTCTTCCTAGGAGGATCTCCCGAAACATCAGGAGAATCCTCGGAAGAGGGGGAAATTCCCAATGGGGAAACCTGAGGCGGAGGATCTCTGGGTCCTATAGCAAGAGAAGTGGCAGAGATGTCAACAGGTACAATAGAGGGAGGAGCTACGGGAAGAGACTGCTGACTGATACCAGTGGCCAGTACACTCTTCATCACCTCGAATGCTCCCTCCCAGGCAGGTCCGGGAGAACCCGCTCCGAAGAGCTAGGAACTCCAGGGGCCACCGAAAGGGAAGTCTCCGAGGCAGATGTCGGAGCCGAGCTCACCAAGGCCGAGGCTCCAAGGGGAAGAGCGGGCTCGGACAAGGGTCCGATGCCACTCACCCCCTCGGAGGAGACCATGGAAGCCCGACCACCGAATCCCTCCAAGGAAGAGGAGATAAGAGTAGGGGCTGAAGGGACAGAAGGAGGTATCCGTCCTCCAGCCGAAGCAGTAACCATGCCCGAAGACTCCAACTCCAAACTCTGGGGTAGAGTCGAAGGAGGAACTGTAACGGGGTGTGGACCAACAGTCGTCTGCTGAGACGGACTGTGTAGCATTTGGGCCAGTACCTGTGACTTGAGCAATCTACTGACCACTCTCTCTAGGTCATGATCTGACAACCTGGATGACCTTGAAGATCGGCTCCGATGGCTCCGTTCCGATAGAAGAGGCGGGACCCGAAAGTACCGGCCCCAAGGAAGGAGCCCCCGCCCTCTTCCGGGAAGGGGCCATCGGAGCCGATACTACTGATCCTGTCGGCACCGATTTCTCGGAGCCGGCAGAACGTCTCGATGTATCGGCTCCAGCCGGAGCCGATACAGCTACCAATAACGGTGTCGGAGCCGATCGGAGCCGACACCGATGCCTGTGCCACATGGGTGTCGGAGCCGACCGGGCCGACACCGATGCCGTGCCGCGTGGGTGTCGGAGCCGATCGGGCCGACACCACAGTGGTCAAAGCAGATTCGGCACCGATAGCCATCGGCGAAAGCTTTGTGGATCAGAATCGGCTCCAGCCGGAGGCGATCTCGACTCTATACGAGTCGGAGCCGAGGCCGCAGGCTTAGAAACAGAAGCCTGGGCCTTGGCAGTTTTGGTTGATTTTTGTGGAGCCGACTTAGCCGGAGAGCCCTCCGGCTTAAGACCCCTGAGAATCAACTTATTGCGTCTCTCCTGCAGGACTCTCTGGCTGAAGGAGTGACAAATAGCACAGGAGTCCTGCAGGTGAAGAGGGCCCAAACAGTACAGGCAAGAAGTGTGACCGTCTGTCAGAGACATCTTCTGACAGCACGAGTCACACTTCTTAAAACCTGAAACCCTCTCCTTAGACATGGTGCCTAAACACAACACACACACACACCAGTCAAAATAAATTAAACTAATACCAAGAGGTATTTAGTAAAAAACACCAACACACACACCCTAACAGGGGGGGGATGGGATAGGGAAAATTGACTGACTAAAAAAAATTAAGAGAGACAGGGATTTCTGTCAGAAAAAGGTTAAAATTTAATTAAACTATCAAAAATATTAGTTTTAACTAAAAGAAGGGGCTTAAATATCACAAATGTGAACTACTTACCAGGAGCTGGTAAAGAGAAGACCTCCCAAGCGAAGCGGCAAACGAGATCTGGGTACTTCCTGCCTTGCATCATGGGATATGGGGCTGCCTCGAGCTGGTAAAAGGAGTTCTCGAGCTAAAGCAAGTGCCGAGTCGGAGCCGAGGGATCGGCTCCGAACCCATCAAGCAAGAATGAAGGCGAGATTGACAACTTAACATCAAGGCCTTCACTGGATCATGGCTTCAGAACAATGCCTTGCCCGGTTTTCATTGTGCATTACTGTCGAACTGTCTTAAGGCTCAGTATTTCAACTGTTACTTTCATTATATACTTATCCTAATGCATCAGCTGGTTAGGACAGAACTATAATGTTATTATCAAGTTCTAACTGAGCAAAGAAAACTGAATGCCAAAAGAGAGTACAGTATGGTACATGACAAATGAACTAAATGGACTGGCTAGCAAACAAAATAAAAATTTAAAAGCTGCATTAGCCTTAAAGCAACTCAATTAGCAGCAACAATGTTTACCAGTTACAAAACCATCCTTCCGTTCAGGAGCCTGCAAGTGCTGGTTGAAAAGTAATCTGTATTAAAGACTACAGAAGATGGGGTTGAAATCTGAGAAAGTGGTATCAACAACAATCAAAAAAGGCTGCAATGTTTGCACAGATGTCATAATGGTTAACAGCAGCATATTTGTGGTCAGAACCTGAAACCTGGTATCCTGGGGACGATAAAAAAAAAAAAAAAAAAGTGGCTATCAATTTTCTATCCCCAATGAGAACTGAGAGGAACCGACACCAGAACATTTCTGGTGTACTTTATAAAGGCCTCAACAAATTTTTCGTAATTAAAATCAAGAGCTATAAGTGAGGCCTTCTCTCAGTCGAGAGAGTTGTATTACAAGAATATGATCACCTCTCTGCCAAGTGTCCCGCATGTAACAGCATGTGAAAGACATTTTATCTGCATCAATTACAATCACACATTTCACTGTGACTTTAGCATCATAGGTGAAACAGATTTTCCAAAATATTTACAAAAATCTTTTTAACTACACGATCCATACCTTTCAAAACCATCTTAAGACAGAAAGGAAGCATGTGGGCATTTACAATGAATATAAAAAAAGTGTACACACTCCTGTTAAAACGCCAGGTTTTCGTGATATAAAGTTCAACCTTGGTCTCATCAGACCACAAAAAATAATTTCAAAACTTTTCCCACCTTTAATGTGACCTACAACCTGTACAATTCAATTGAAAAACAAACCTGTTGAGGGAAAAAAAAAATAAAAGAAGTAGGATAAGCTGGTTGCATAAGTGTGCACAACCTTAAACTACACTTTGTTGAATCACCTTTTGATTTAATTACAGCATTCAGTCTTCTTGGGTAGGAGTCTATCAGCAAGGCACACCTTGACTTGGCAATATTTGCCTACTCTTCCTTGCAGAAGCGCTCCAAATCGGTCAGATTGCGAGGGCATCTCTCTTGCACAGCCCTTTTCAGGTCACCCCACAGATTTTCCATTGGATTTAGGTCTGGGATCTGTCTGGGCCATTCCAAAACTTTAAATTTTCTTCTGGTGAAGCCATTATTTTGTTGATATGGATGTATCCTTGGGTCATTGTGTTGAAAGGTGAAATTCCTCTTCAGCTTTCTAGCAGACTGCTGACTGTTTTGGAACGGTTCATAAATTTCCTCCACCTTGACTGAAGCCCCAGTTCCAGCTGAAGAAAAGCAACCCCAAAGCATTAGACTACCACCACCATGATCCACGGTGGGGATGGTGTTCTTTTGGTGATACAAAGTGTTGTTTTTGCACCAAACATACCTTTCGGAATTGCAGCCAAAAAGTTCAATCTTGGTCTCAGACTATAACACATCTTCCCCACACGCTTTTGGGGAGACTGTGTATTGTTTCGCAAATTTTA
The DNA here is from genome assembly GCF_019279795.1 of Protopterus annectens. Taxonomy (NCBI): domain Eukaryota; kingdom Metazoa; phylum Chordata; order Ceratodontiformes; family Protopteridae; genus Protopterus; species Protopterus annectens. Next base: position 1,965,087,029 of record NC_056729.1, read on the forward strand.
GCTGGGCCTGGATGTTTTTCGGTGTAAGAAAAGGCTTCAGTCTTGCAACACTACCCCATAGTCCAGACATATGGACAATACAGGAACTTGTCACATGTACTACACAACCAGTACTTATCAAAAATTCCTGCAGCTCCTTCAGTGTTATTGTAGGTCTCTTGGCAGCCTCCCTGACCAGTTTCGTCTGGTCTTTTCATCAATTTTGGAGGGATATCCAGTTCTTTGCACTGTCACTGCTGTCCCATATTTTTTCCACTTTTTGATGACAGTCTTCACTGTGCTCTATGGTATATCCAATGCGGTGGAAATTGTTTTGTATCCTTCGCCTGATACCTTTCAGCAATGAGATCCCTTTGATGCTTTGTAAGCACTCTGCGAACCATGGCTTTTGCTGCAACAGGAAAATCTTACTAAGGCAGATGAACTTTACTTGAGGTTGATCAAGTCTCTCTTTAAATCGATGCCAGGTGTGTACCCAAGACTACTGAATGCTGTAATTAAATCAAAACGTGCTTCAACAAAGTATTAGTTTAAGGGTATGCACACTTGTGCAACCAGCTTATTGTATGCTTTTTATTTTTTCCCCTAACAGATTTGTTTTTCAATTTAATTGTACAGGTTATAGGTGACATTAAAGGTGGGAAAAGTTTTGAAATTATTTATTGTGGCCTCATTTTTTTATATCACAAAAACCTGGCATTTTAAAAGGGTGTGTACACTTTATATCCACTGTACGTACTCCATCTTCCCCTTAGAAATATCACCAGACTTAACAGACTATATGAATAAAGGCAATGGCACAGGATTCCCAACAAACTGGATACAAAGTTAGTCAGTTTGTCTTTCCTGTAACATAATCCAGCAGAAGAAAACCCCAAACAAATCTCAACATTGACTGAATGATGCTCCCACTTACTGCACTCAATACTTTTGATCTGTGAAGGTAATCACGCAAAGAAGCAGCCATGGAATAGCCACCCTACCCCATAAACAAAAGCGCCAAGTACAGAGAAAAACTTGCAAAGAAAAGGACACGTTCCTCCAATATCTAAAGAGGATCACTTATCACCTTTCCAGGAGCAGTAGCACAGAAACCAAAGACAGTAGGAAAAAAAAAGTAGTTAAGCACAAACCACAACAATATGTCTGTGTTGTCCATTTTCATTCTTCCTCACTGATGGGTCTCTGATCTGATCCTCAGGAGCAAACTCTGGTGCTTTTCCAAAACTTTGGATCCTAATCTCAAGCTTCTCTCTAATGCACTACCACAACTGTAACTCCTCCGATCGAGTTTGCTGCCTACTACCTACTGATATTTAGGCAGAGGACAGAAAATATTAAGGTTCAAACCAGGAACATGAAAATTCCTACATCCTCCAATATCCTTCTAAGAATGACAAGGCTGAGGATGGCTGGGAGGGTAAGTGAGGAAAAAATGAAAATTGACAACATAACTTCTTTATCTGATGTCCTTTTCATCCTTCCTCACTGATGGATCAGCATCCCCAGCAATGCAACTCTTGGGAGGCCATCAAGAAAAATATGCCAGAGCACTGTCAAATGAAAGAAAGTAAATGTTTTTGGAGACAATGTCAAACTTGTAATGTCATAAAGGCATGAGTCTTTGACCAAGCAACTGCTACATCAAAAACCTCAATAGAAGTTTTGAAAGAAAGTCTGATGTGGTAAGTATAAACCTGGTAGAATGGCTGTAGGATGACGAAGCAATTCCAAACCATTTTGGGAATAAAGCAGCAAAACTACTGTTGGTAATCAAAGAGGTTGAAAAGGAAAGGACACAAACCGCTGGTCAGTCTTTTTTGTAAAGTTTAGTTCTGTGAAAATAGAAATGCAATAGTCTATAATCAAGAAAATGAATTTGTCATTATTAGTAACGTTTGGATGGAAAAACTGCAGTTGTATGAACTGCTTAAATTTTAGTCTGTGGCTACTTTAGGCATAAGGAAGGAACGTTTTCCAAGAAAAAAAAAAAAACGTTGACAACTGCCTGCCAGTTCAAATGGTTTTTGGTTCAGCCCCTGAAGAATCACTGTGAGGTCACAAGGAGAACAGGGACCTTTTATGGGAGGTCTAAGCCAAAAGATTCCCTTTATAAAAGGTTTTACATAGCCTGGAAGTTGACAGAAAGGAGACTCATTTCCAGACTGACAGTTTGCTATAGCTGCCAAGTAAATGTAATAGTAGAAAAGAATCTAGCCGCTTCCTTAAAGGAAATAGCGAGGAATGGAAGAATGTTCGAAGTAGGTGCTGAGAAGTCTGCCATAGCGTTTGATTTCTCTGGTATATGCATTGCAATTAGAAAGCGGTCTGAGGAGATGGCCCATTTTCAAACCCTCATGGTCTCCCCACACAAAGTGCAAGAATGGGTTTCTCCTTGTTAGATGATGTACCAGACTACTGACATGTTGTTGGTGTGTACTGCAATACTCCCCAAGTGAAGAACATCTCAAAAGGCTTGCAACATTAGGAAGACTGCTCTCGTCTCCAAGATATAGATATGCAACCTGGTCTCCAAGTAAAAACCACACGCCTTGGACTATTTTTCCTCTGAAACCCTCCCCCCACCCCAGTTGGAAAGCAATAGTGGTCATGTGGCTATCAGGGGAGGAAAGAGAATGGCCTGCCTAGAAACAAGTCATCCGATTAGATCCACCAGTGAAGAGCTCTGCAAACTGGAATGGGTTTGTGGGATTAGACAGAGACTAAGAACAGACCACTGTAGCACCACGGTCCATTGGGGGATTCACATGAAGAACCTTGCCAAAAGAACTAGAATAATAGCAGCGGATATTGAACCAAGGAACTGAAGATTAGTTTCACTGGGGGGATGGAAGTCACACACCTGAATTCTGAAAGTTGTGAGGAGATGAAAAGCTAGTGACGTCACCTGACTCGTAACATCCAGTTGAGATCCTATAAAATTTTTTTTTTTTTTTTTTTTTTTCTTTTCCCACAGGAGACTGTTCAATTTGGCCAGGTTCGTGGTAATGCCCATGGAGATGGAGAGCTGAAACAAGTGATCCCTGGCTTATAGAAGCTGATGCCTGGTTGGGACAGTTAGAAGCCAGCCATCCAGATTCGGAAACACCTGGAATCCTTCGAGCGTCAGGTGAATTGTCACTACTCTGACTACGGAAATACCCAAAAGTAAACTTTATTCCAAAGTAAAATGCAGCAAAGCTTTCAGGTTAGCAAAAACCCTTCCTTGGTGCTTCAAAGTATCCCAATAGCTCTCCATTTGTAAACTTCATACAGTCATGTGACACATCCCAAGTCTGATTTAAAGCAACAGTATTACAATTCAGCATGTTAAAATCTTAAAATAATTATGAATAAATACACTGAACTATATCCAGAGATCAAAAATATTCATAACTACATAAACAAATCATATATATATATATATATATATATATATATATATATATATATATATATATATATCTATATATATATATATATATATATATATATTAGCATGGAACATTCAAACCTGGTTCTACATCAGCCTGTAACCATAAAATCCAAATTAGCTCACATATTTCTAACTTATGAGCCCCTTTCTCCATCATATGCTTTGCCAAAACACTAGTACAAACTTTTCTACGTACTTTATTATACCCTCATACAGGCAGTCTCCCAGACACCTTAAGTGACCACAACATAATATACTTTACACGTAGTAGAACAAGCATATGCAAAAGCACTAACTATATATCCACTAGAAACGCACAAAAAAAATCTTTCCTGAGGTCCTCAACTCTTTATTCTGTAACTGTGACTGGACCCCCCTCCCCTAAAATCCCTCCCACTTAACCAGACTGTAGCATATTTCAACAAAACATTTCTACAATACCTAGACACTGTCGCGCCATTGCACAAAATCAAAGTTAGAACGTCTACAAACTTTTAGTTATGTGCTTACCATAACTTCGGATGTATGGGATCCATCTCGCCTACATTCATAACTGATGGGTTCGGAGCCGATCCATCGGCTCCGACTCTGCCACTATACAATAGAACGAAGTCTCTAATTGGCTGGGCTACCCCTTATCCCAGAACGCACCACGCCTGCTTCCCCAGATCTTGTTTGTTCGCTTTCATACCTACATCCAGACACAGAAAACATAACAGCAACTGTAAAACTAAAGTCCTTCAAGAGAAAGAACTCAGTAGAAGCAACATTTCCTCTAAATCCAATGGGAAGGGGGAAGGAGGGCAGGTACGTATGAAAGTAGGCGAGATGGATCCCATACATCCGAAGTTATAGTAAGTACATAACTAAAAGATGTAATGGGATCCTATCTCGCCTACATTCATAACTGATGGGACAGCATCCCTAGCACCTAACTCCCGGGTGGCTCATTGGAAAACACTCCTGAGAGCTGTGGAACCAAAAGAAGCTCTACCTCGAGAAGCCACATCTATCTTGTAATGAGAAATGAAAGTGTGCAGAGAAGTCCAGGTAGCGGCCGCACAGATATCATCTATCGATAACTTGGAGTGGAATGCTACAGAAGTAGCCATCACCCTGGTAGAATAAGCCTTGATTGGGAATGGTAGCTCTTTGCCCGACTGTGAATAAATGAAGGAGATGCAATCTTTAATCCATTTGGCTATGGTGGTTTTAGCCACCGGTTGACCCAACCTATTTTCTGCAAAGGACACAAACAGCTGATCTGACTTTCGTGTCCGATTGGTCCTACTTAAGTAAAAACACAGTTGTCTATGAACATCCAACTGATGGAAAATGTATTCTGCATTACTGGAAAATTTGGGAAAAAACACAGGAAGCTCCAAGGATTGTTGAATGCATAAGGGGGATGCTACCTTGGGTAAGAAAGAGGGATTTAACTTGAGAGATGCTCTGTCTTTGTGAAAGGTCAAATAAGGAGGACTAGAACAGAGGGCCTGAAGCTCTGAGACCTGCTTGGCAGAGGTTATTGCCACCAAAAAGGCAGTTTTCCAAGATAGAAATTTCATACCACAAGTAGCTGCTGGTTCAAAAGGGTGGCAGTTAAAGAAGCTAGAACCATATTCAGGTCCCAAGGAGGCACAGGATGGGCTATTGGGGGCCGAAGGAGCCACGCCCCTTTAAGGAAAGATTTGCAAAACCTGTTTGCCATTAAGGAAGGCTCAAAGGAGACAAGAAAATTAGAGATAGCCGCCAGTTGGACTTTGATTGTGGAAACTGAAGAGCCCAAATAAAACTGAAGAGCCCAAATAAAACAAAGAAGCTAGGAATTCTAAAACCTGAGGTACTGGGGCGGTAAGGGGATCTATACCTCGTTGCTGGGCCCAAACAGCAAACCTCTTCCACTTGCTGGAATACAGTTTAGTAGTGGAAGGTTTGTGAGAAGACAAAATGTGGATAACGTCTTGAGAAAGAGAGTTATCTCTGACTAAGGTTGGAAGTGGAGTAACCAGGCGGCCAACCTCAAGGACCTGAGGGATGGATGAGACTGACCCAACTGATGAGTTAACAGATCGGGCACCAGGTCCAGAAGCCATGGGCCCTCCACCGCATACCTCAGAAGGAAGGGGAACCAAACCTGACGAGGCCAGTGTGGGGCGATCAGAATCATGTCGCTTCCCAGATAAATCACCTTCGGGAGAAGGGGAACCGGAGGAGGGAAGGCGTAAAGTAGACCGGAGGGCCAACTGTGAGCTAGAGCGTCCCTGGGAATCTGCCCCCGAGAGGGAGTCGGAGTAAAGAACTCCCTGCATTTTGCATTGTGAGGGTTGGCGAAAAAGTCGCAACAAGGGAGGCCCCACTTGGCGAAAATGTTTGCAGCCACCCTGTCATTGAGAGACCACTCATGGGGCAAAAGAAGGGTCCTGCTCAGCCTGTCTGCAATCACATTCGATTTCCCTGGAATGTGCGTTGCCACTAGGAAACGCTGGGTAGAAATTGCCCAATGCCACACTCTCATGGCCTCTCGGCAAAGAGGGTAGGACCTGGTTCCGCCTTGCTTGTTTATATACCAGACTACCGACATGTTGTCGGATAGGATCGCAATGGTGCCCCGGGGAAGAACATGATGAAGTGCTTGCAACACCAGTAGCACCACTCTCATTTCCAGGATATTGATATGCAAGTGTTCTTAGTGAGCCTGCCACGTACCTTGGACAGACCTGTCCAGATAATGCCCCCCCCACCCTATCTGGGAGGCGTCCGTGGTCACCGTGGCGACAGGAGGTTGAAGGGCAAAGGGTCGCCCCTGGTCCAGGTTGGACCGAAGCAGCCACCAACATAGGTCCCGACGGCAAATTTCCATAATCTGGACCAAATGGTCCAAGGGGAGATACTGAAAAGACCATTGAACCGACAGTAGCCATTGCAGCACCCGCATGTGCAGCCTGGCTAAGGGGACTAGAAGAATGGTAGAGGCCATCGTGCCCAATAACTGCAGAATCAATCTGGCCTGAACTCGTGATCTGGGTAACAAGGTTTGAACCTGAGACTGCAGGACCTGAATCCTTTCTATCGGCATTTTTCTTGTGTCTAACTCTGCTCCTATAAAGGTAATACGCTGAGACGGCTGCAGCACAGATTTTTTCCAATTGAACGTGATTCCTAGTGAATGATCCAAACTGACTGTGGTCATAAGCGACCAAACTAATAGATGCTTAGTGGTGGCAGTAAGGAGCCAGTCGTCTAGATAGGGAAACACTTGGAATCCTTGACTTCTCAAGTGAGCTGTCACTACTGCTAGGCACTTGGTGAACACCCTGGGGGCTGTGGTGAGACCAAAGGGCAGAGCTCGGAATTGGAAATGACTGGTTCCCAGGCGGAAGCATAAGTAACTCCTGGACTCTTGACTTATCAGGATGCGACAGTAAGCGTCCTTGAGATCTATGGAGCACATCCAGACATCCTTCTCCAATAACGGGAGAATGGACTGAAGGGTGACCATTCGGAATTTGGATTTCTTTACAAAGAGATTCAATGATTTGAGGTCCAAAATGGGCCTCAAGTCCCCTGTCTTTTTTGGCACCAAAAATAATCTTGAGTAAATTCCTGATCCGATCTGGTCTGCGGGGACAGGCTGGATGACTCCTTTTCTTAGCAGCTTTGAGACCTCGACCACTGCTTGATCCCACTGACTGGGTGGCACATCCTAAATCCCGGAAGAGGGGGTTTTATGAAAGGGATGAAAATAGCCTCCGGTTATGGTTCGGAGCACCCACTGATCCTTGGTGATAAATTGCCAAGCCTTTGGGTGTTCCACAAAACGACCCCCGACTGGCTCCGGAGATGCGCAGTCGGGCCACGTCTCAGGGATGGGGAGCGTAGGATGGACCACTAAAGGAATCGCGGTCTCCAGAGTTACGGGGGCCTCTGCCGCCTCTGGGGCGACGTCTTCCTGAATTTCCCCCCCTCTGCCTCTAGAGGGGGATCACTCGGTGGAGTAGGGAAAAACCTTTGAGATTTCCTGAACCACATTTTCCCTCCTCTCTGGGCCTTGGGGTAAGGTCTAGGAGGAGTGGAAAAACGGGCCTCCACGGCAGTCAAGGTCTTGCCCTCCTGCTCGCACCGAGTCAGTGTGTCCTTCACCTTGGGTCCAAACAGGGAGGACCCATCAAAAGGGGCGTCGGTGAAGGAAGACTTAAAAGCCTCCGCAAAGGGACACAAGCGTAACCAGGCGTGCCTTCTAAGAGCCACACCTGTTCCCGCTACTCTACTCGCCCCTTCGGCCGCATACGAGATGAGCCTCATGGACGAGTTGACTATCGAAGATAGTGTAGTCATCTGGGCGCCAACAGTCTGGGATAATGCCTCAGGAAGGTTACCCGTAAGAGACTAACTCTTTGAGGAGGTCCCTTTGGAGCCTGGTGAAATGACAGATAATTCAGCGACCGCAGGGTAAAGGCCACTGAAGAAAGGGTACGCTTCCCGTACCTATCCATGCTCCTGGAGTCCTAATTAGGAGGGTGAATAGACGTTGAAGCCTCTGCCACGTCCCGCTGAGTGGCAGATGCCACCACCATCGCATCTACTGCAACTCCTTTGGTCAAAAATTCCTTCTGAGGAGGGGCTGAAAGGAACTTGTTAGGCCTGGCGGGCACCGGTTCCACAGAATCAGGGTGTTCCCACACCCTTCGAGAAACTAAATAGTACAGTTTTGTACCTACCATAAATGTAGATGTCCGATAGGTATGCATCTGCAGTCCTAACATATGGGTTGTCCTGCCTCAGGCAGCCCTTCGGTCGGCCAGATTCCAAAGTCTGGGTCTGGCCTCGGCTGATGTCACACTTCACCCGACGTCATAGCTGCTGGGGTATAAAGGCATCAGCCGACGCCATTTTCATCAGTGTTTCTTATATATATATATATATATATATATATATATACACACATATATATATATATATATATATATATATATATATATATATATATATATATATATATATATATACACATACATATACATATATACATACATACAAACAAACACACCATAATAGATTCCCCCAGCTAGCTAAAAGAGGGGTAAGTACCCTAGGAATACCACAGAGGGGAAGGAGGGTGGGTAATCCTGACTGCAGATGCATACCCATCGGACATCTACGTTTATGGTAGGTACAAAACTGTACTATGTCCTTCAAGGATGCATCTGCAGTCCTAACATATGGGTAGAATACCATAGCCAAACTGGGGGAGGAGGCACTACGATAAAGATGGTGTAGTAAAGATCCCTTGCAAAACAGCAGTTGCAAAACCTGCTCGGGATCTGGAGTATAAAGGAAGATTATAATGCTTGGCAAATGTATGCACGGAGCTCCAAGTAGCAGCTTCTAAAATGTCTTTGGTAGCCACTCCTCATAGGAAAGCTGTAGTGGTGGCTGTAGCTTTTGTGGAATGAGGTCTGATATTTTCCGGAGTTGTCTTTCCATGAAAAGAGTAGCAAAATCGAATGCAATTTCCTATCCATTTTGAGATTGTCTGTTTTGAAATTGCTTTTCCTTGCATTCCTGTTGCATATGCTACCAGAAGCTGGTCAGTTTTTCTGTTGGTCCTAGTTCTGTCCAGATAGTAGCGTAATTGTCTGTGCACATCCATGGTATGTAGTAGTCTTTCCCCCCTGTTCTGTGGGTTGGGGAAGAATGTAGGTAAATGAATCGCTTGGTTCAATGATATTCTGGAGACCACTTTTGGCATAAAGGTAGGGTTAGTTCTCAGAGACACTCTATCCTGATGGAAGATAAGGAAGGGCTGTACTGCCATTAATGCCTGTAACTCAGATACCCTTCTTGCTGAAGTGATTGCTAGCAGGAAAGCAGTTTTCCAAGACAAGAACTGTAAATCTGCTGTTGCTGATGGTTCAAAAGGGGGAAGTGTTAACTTTTCCAGCACAAAGTTGAGATCCCATGTAGGTAAAGGTGGTTTCCTTGGAGGCTTTACATTTTTGATTCCTCTCAAGAACTGCCCGAGTAGAGGATGACAGAAGACAGGAGGATCCATGTTGTATTCTGCTGAAATTGCTGATGCATGAATCTTAATGGAGGAGTAGGACAGGCCATTGTGGAACAGTTCTGCTAAGTATTCTAGGATGTGTGCTATGTTTGCCAATGAGGCATTTTTTCCCTTTGCTGCACTCCAAATGAGGCATCTTTTCCACTTGGCTGACTATGTTTTCCTTGTGGAGGGTCTGCGTGCCTCCAGGATAATGTCCTAAACCCTCTGAGATAAATCTGGGTTATTTTGTTTTATGCAATATTCCAAGCAGCTAGCTGCAGTGTTTTCAAGTTTGGATGTAGGATCTTGTAGTTGTTCTGTGTTAGAAGTAAGGGACATAGAGGTAGAGGCCATGCGTGTGTCCGAGACATGCTTTTCAGTAGCGGGTACCAATGCTGCCTTGGCCGTCTGGAGCTATCAGGATTACCCTTGGCTGATCCTCTTTGATCTTCAGTAGGACTTTGTACATCAAAGGTAGAGGTGGGAATGCATATGCGGTCAGGTTTTTCCAGCTGAAGGAAAGGGAGTCCACCCTCCAAGTGGGTGGAATGCTCTTGTGCAGAATTTCTTCAATTGGTGGTTGTGTGGGGAGGCGAACAGGTCTATTTCTGGTAGTCCCCATTTCTTTGTTATGGTTTTGAAGATATCTGGATGCAGCATCCATTCGTGAGCATCCGTGGTAGTTCTGCTTAAGGTGTCTGCTAGTGAATTTTCTTTTCCTGGTACAAATCTGGCCTGAAGTTGAATGTTGAGATTCAGGGCCACATTCCACAGGTCCATTGCCATCCGGCATAGAGGATGTGAGTGTGTTCCTCCCTGTTTGTTGATGTACCACATGACTGTGGTATTGTCCGTCCTTATCAGCAGGTGACCTTGTTGAAGGAGTGGTCTGAATGCCTGGATCACATGTTTCACTGCCAGCATCTCCTTTAGATTTGTGTAGATTCAGCTGGTCTTGGGTCCAAAGGCCTTGTATACACTTGTCCACCATGTGTGCCCCCCAGCCTAGGTCTAAGGCATCCGTGGTAATGGTCTGGCTTGGATGAGGTTTGTGGAAAGGCAATCCTCTGTTCAACTGACAGGCCTGAGCCCACCACAGGAATTCTTGCTTCAGGCATGGAATTATTGGAATCTGGGCTTCTAGACTGTGCTTGTGTTGAGACCATACATTCCTTAGGTACCATTGCAACTTTCTCATATGCAGCCTGGCATGCGGAATCAATATTATGCAGGATGCCATGTAACCCAGGGCTTGCAGGACTTTCTTTGCAGTAAGCTGAGTTTGTGTCGTTAGGACTGCAGATGCATCCTTGAAGGACATCTAGCAATTCATCGAAGGGTGGAGACACCCAGGAGGCGGAGGGCTGGGCCCCAAAAGCCTTGAGAAATACCGACTCCTCCGCGGAAGGGGTTTTGGATTGCCAATCGCCTCTCTGTCTCAGGATCTCAAGGATATCCGAGAATGAAACGTCATCCGAAGACGATTTTGGGGACCCCTCCGCATCATCGAGGTCAGTATCTGAAATGATAGACTCATCCTGGGAGTCAACGTGCTTCCTCTTGCACAATTTCTTCCTTGGAGGTTCATCCGAAGCGGATTCAGAAGGACCTCCCGGGAGAAGGGAACCCCGCAAGGGGGTATCCTCAGGCCCTGGGGCCCCGCTGTCGTGGGAATGAAGCACACCAGAAGCACCAGTTCCCAAGTCTAGGGATGGTGAGGTAGAGACTTGCTGAGCCGGCAAGGACACGGCCAGCGCACTCATGACCTAAAAGGCAGGACCTCCAGACTCTACGGAGGGTACCGGCTGAGAGACCACGGCGGTACCGGGAATCCCTGTGGCAGACACTCCGAGGGGAAGACTAGGCACCAAAGCTACCAGTTCCAAAGTGTTCCCCTCGGCCCCGACCAAGGAAGGCCCGGTACCAAACCCTGATGCCGAGGACAGGGTAGGAATGATGGTCGGAACAGAGAGACTCCGAGGGAGTCCCGGCTCCGACTGGATGACTCTGCTCTGCCATCACCGACTCCAACGGCTCTGAGGAGGTTGGAGGAGGAATCAGATGTGTCGAAGTGGGGATCGGCTCTGGAGCAGAGTGGGCTGGAGCAGAGACCATTTTTGCAAAAACCGGGGACTGGAAAAGCCTCTGGATAACTCTGTCCAAATCAGAGTCAGACAACCTGGAAGATTTAGAGGAAATAGATGGGGGCCGAGACGACTTCTCTCTCTGCTCTGAAAGACCAGGGGACCGGCTCCGAAACAGCTCCAACACTATCGGCACCGGATCCGGAACCGTATGGACAAGTATCGGCGCCGAAGGAGACCGGGGCCGAGGGAGGAGAGTCTGAGCTGCACACCTCCAACGGCTCCGAGAACAAAGGAACCGAAGCAGGTGATTCGCCTCTCTATCCCCCAACCTGCGGCTCCGACACCAATGGAGCCGAGGAAAGAGGTATCGAGGCAGACCCTTCCACCCGAGGCTCCGAAGCCATTGGAGCCGAGGAAGAAGAGGAGGTTGACCTGTGCTTCTTGGATGTCAGCTCCGACGGACTGGTCGGAGCCGACGACCTTTTCTTTTTTGAAGCTGGAGAGGAAGGAGAAGCCAAAGCTTCCTCAAAGGAGGGCTTAATGAGGCCCTTAAGGATCAATTTATTTTTACGTTCTTGAAGGACCCTAGAGGAAAGAGCATGACACACACTACATATTTCCTGCAAATGTTTCGGTCCTAAACAATATACACATACAGCATGGCTATCTGTAATGGACATTTTATAATTACACTTGGTGCACTTTTTAAACCCAGACTTCTGTTCTTTAGACATCCTGTCACACCACTGTTTTACCACAACGAGACCTTAAGTAGTACACGAGCCCTTCGACTCAAAACGGGACTGACCCGAGATACAGCACACCAAAAACGGGCAGAAGCCCTCTAACATATTAAAGTAGAAAAACGTACAGTAAGACAATTTCAGCAACCACACAAATAAGGGCAAGGGCCCTCTAACTCAAACGGGCCTTGCCCGGTAACAGAGAAAAAATACCAATCTCACAAAAAAAAAAAACAGTTTACACACACACGCAAAGCTGTTAAAACAGCTGTTTGTTAAATTTATGAAGAAACCCCTAGGTCAAAAGACCAAAAAAGTAACCAAAAACACTACTTAGCTCCAGCCAAGTCGAGACCACGTCTAGCTTGAAAAGCGGCAAACGAGATCTGGGGAAGCAGGCATGGTGCATTCTGGGATAAGGGGTAGCCCAGCCAATTAGAGACTTTGTTCTATTGTATAGTGGCCAAGTCGGAGCCGATGGATCGGCTCCAAACCCATCAGTTATGAATGTAGGCGAGATAGGATCCCATTACATCCCCTGGCTCAGTAAAGAAACCAAACAAATCCTCAAGCCCAGAGACGCTGCCTGGCTTTACTACAAAAAAACAAAGAAACGCAAAGCCTAACTAATTACCAATAACTGCGCAACAGTGCAAAAAATGCATTAGGCTGGACAAAAAATCCTACTGCACAACATTACAAACTAAATACCAAACACAATCCCCACAAATTTTGGAAAAATGTAAACCAGCTATTAAAAGCCACCCAAAAGGCTACCCCCAAACCAACCACACCTGACACTAAAGTTCCCATCGAAACACAATTCAACTCCCACTTTGTGAACTCAATTCTATCCTTAGTATCACAGGACAGTTCCTTCCTCACTATCCCCCCAAAACACTAATGCAAGCTTTACCCTCAAAACCGTTTCCACCACTTCAATCAAAAGCATGCTCTCCAAACTAAAAACATCAACAGCAGCTGACCTACTCCCCAGCTATTTCTTGAAACTCACAGCAGATGCTATTGCTTTCCCAGTCTCCACTCTCATAAACAGATCAGTTGTTGAAAACTATGTGCCCAAACTCTGGAAAATATCCTACGTTACACCCATACATAAAGGCGGGACCTCCACTGAACTTAACTACAGACCCATTGCTTTACTCTCCCCCCCGACCAAAATCCTAGAAAAATTACTCCATACCCAGATGCTAAACTATCTTCTAGACAGCAACATCTTGTCACCTACTCAGCATGGTTTCAGACCTGCTCATAGTACCACTACAGCCCTCCTCTGCTTCACAGACAGTAAACAGTCTCAAAAATGAAGGCCTACAGGTGTCAACTCTTTTTTTGGATATGTCCAAAGCATTTGACACAGTCTCACACCAAATCCTGCTAAACAAACTAAACCAATATCACCTATCAAATTCCACTCTTACCTGGTTCCAAAGCTACTTGACCGACAAGTACCAAGCTGTGAAATGGGAAAATTATCTCTCTCCTCAGCTGCCCATAACTATAGGAGTCCCACAGGGTTCTAATATAGGACCACTACTATTCAGTCTTCACAAATGACCTCCATACCTCCACACAGCATGCATCAATCATTCAGTTTGCAGATGACACTACCTTAATCTGTGCTGCACAAAACATTCCCACCCTCCTGCAAACAACTCAACTAGCATTCTCCGATGTTGAAAACTACCTTACCAAAGCCCAACTTATCCTCAATCCAAAATGCTACTCCAATCGCTCCAGTGGCACAGGCTAAGCTATTGGGAATAACCATAGATTCCCATCTAAAATTTGATAAGTCATTTCAACTTAACTATTAAAAAGTACAAGCCAAACTGGGATCACTCTACCATATCAAACCATTTCTTACCAACGACACAAGATCAGCCATTGCTCGCTCCCAACTTCTAGCCACCCTACTCTATGCATCTCCCATTCTGACTAATCTCAGCAAAACTGAACTAAGCACAATGGAAGCCTGCTATAACAGAATTGCCCGCTTTGCTGCAAATTGCTCATATAGAACTCATCACTGTACTGCTTTGAGACGGCTCCACTGGCTTGAACTGCCCAACCTCCTAATCTACAATCAGCTCTGCCTCTGTCATTCTATTACCTCCCCAATAAAAAAAAGTGTCCTGCCCTCAAAAACCTAGTACATCATCACTCAGCCAAAAGGTCTCTTAAATCATCACGCAAACTACTACTAGAAGTCACCAACAGCTACAATAGCTTTGGAGATGCGCTATATAGTAGTTCAGTGGCTAAAAAAATGGAACTCTGTCCCATTCAAAACACATCATTCAAAGCTTCCTTTAAAGACCTCATCAGGCAACATCTCAAGCAAAGTTGGCAGTGCCATGATTGCTCCCCAGGCTAGTGAAAGCGGATAAGGTAATACATACTAAATCTAGAGTACTTGATAATAGTTTTCAGTCTTACTCACAAACACTGGCTAATCTACAATGTATGTACTGTACCTGTGTACTATGTATGTATTCTACCTATGTTCCAAATTTCAGCTGTACATCACAAATCTATTAATTACCATTATTTTTAAATTAATATTGTTTTGTTTGTTCTCTCCACTTTAACTGTTGATGTGTCGCATACCACTGTAAAAACATGTCTTTTGTAATTTGTGTGTATACTGATCATGTCTAAATAAATGCATCAGTAATTTTTCTTTGTGGAGCTTTCCCCGGGCCTCTGCTGAGAAAGGGCCTTTTCGGCTAAGACACCCCCAGTTAACAAATGTAAAATAAATAAAAGAAAATTTCTTCCATTTATTCCCTTTTATAACCCCTACCCTCAAACTCATAATATTTCATTAATTTGCTCTTCACATTTAATATCATTGGTGTTTAACCTACTAACACGTAGTAACTGGCATTTAATGCCTATAAAAATGTGGGGTGCGTACATGCTCTGTGAGTATCTCTCTCTCTAAACGTATGGATAACATTATTAATTTTACTAATATGTACATCCAGAAAGAACTCTATACTCAGATGGATTAGATTTAAAAGTGAGGAAGTTAGTGGGTCCATGCAGGGTATTCAATAAACTCATCTAATTCAAGCTGACCTCCTTCCCACAATAGGAGGAGGTTATCAACAAAACTTTATATCTAAATTTATCAGGAACCCTATATACAGATACTTTTCCCCATTCATTCAAAGTAATATTAGCACACGTGCTGGCAATGGGAGGACACACTGCCACACCTGAAGTTTGAGGAAAAATGCATTCCTCAAACATAAAAAATATTGTTTAAGGATAATTTCCAGTAACTCAAACTGCTTCAATCTCTGCAACCCACATCTGTGTTATTACATAAAATCTGTATCAACTCTACTCCAATTTCATTGTTGTTTACAGTAGAGAGCAAATATCCAAACACACACACAAAAAAAAAAATCAGTCCTTTGATTTTCAAACCACTCGTATAACTTGTTCAAAAAAAAAAAAAAAAAAAAAAAAAAAAAAAAAAAAAAATCAAAAATCACCTCAGGTCTTGGATACAGCTCTCAGTCTTACAGAGGTAACCCCCAAGTACCTTCTGCAGATATAAAGGATATAGGTTCAGTAATCCATCCCCTACCGGACACTACAGGTCTCAAAGGGGGGTGGGTTAAATCCTTGTGTGTTACTTGAAGGCCAGGAACACTGACAAAAGTAAAACAAATTAGAAATATCCTGTGCTAACAATAATTCATACAATAACCGATTGACTTTTGCAACAAAAGTGGAAACCCTGGACATAGCTATTTACTTAAAAGTATTACCATTCAAAAACTCATACACCCAACTCAAGTAGTCTACTTCGTCCATTATAACTGCGCCCCCACTATCCGCTTGCTTGTTCTGCAACCCCAACAAGGCTTCATGCTCTTCATATCATCATCTTTCAGCTGTTCCCATTAGAGGTCACCACAGCAGATCATCTGTTTCCATTTCTTCCCATCTCCGTATCTTGCTGTCACACCAACCACCTGCATGCCCTCTCTCACTAGATCCATAAACCTAATCTTAGGCCTTCCTCTTTTCCTGTTACCTGGTAGCTTCATCCTTAGCATCTTCTTCCCCAATATACTCAGCATCCCTCCTCAGCACATGTCCAAACCAACAATCTTGCCTCTCTGGCTTTGTCTCTAAACCTTCCCACATGGGCTGATCCTCTAATATACTTATTCCTAATCCTGTCCACCCTCGTCACACCCAGTGCAAATCTCATCATCTTTAACTCTGCCACATCCAGCTAACTCCTGCCTTTTTGTCAATGCCACTGTCTCCAACCCATACAACATAGCTGATCTCACTAACCTCTTGTACTGGTACTAGTCATTCACAAATCACTCCTGGCGCTCTTCTCCACCCACTACATCCTGCCTGTACTCTCTTCTTCACCTCTCTTCCACACTCACCATTACTCTGAACTACTGATACCAAGTATTTAAACTCATCCACCTTCGCCACCTCTACTGCTTGCATCCTCACCATTCCTCTACCCTCCCTTTCACACATATATATTCTTAGTCCTGCTGACCTTTATTCCTCTTCTCTCTAGAGCCTATCTCCATCTCTCCAGGGTCTCCTCCACCTGTTCCCTACGCTCACTACAGATCACAATGTCATCTGCAAACATCATAGTCCACAGGGACTCCTGTCAGATCTTGCCTGTCAACTTGCAAATAAGAAAGGGCTCAGAGCTGATCCTTGATGTAATCCCACCTCCACCTTAAACGCATCCTTCGGTTTAGGTGAAATTGCAGTGGAGTTTTTAACCAGACTGTTTAATGAAATTTTGGAAAGTGAGAGGATGCCCGAGGAATGGAGAAAAGTTTTGGGTACCGATTTTTAAGAATAAGGGTGATGTGCAGAGCTGTAATAACTACAGAGGGATTAAACTGAAGTCACAGCATGAAGTTATGGGAAAGAGTAGTGGAAGCTAGGTTAAGAAGGGACATGATTACTGATCAGCAGTATGGTTTCATACCGGGAAAGAGCACTACAGATGCGATGTTTGCTCAGTGTGTTGATGGAGAAGTACAGAGAAGGTCAGAAGGAGTTGCATTGTTTTTCTGTAGACTTAGAGAAAGCATATGACAGGGTGCCTAGAGAAGAGTTGTGGTATTGTATGAGGAAGTCGGGAGTGTCAGATGTATGCAAGAGTGGTACAGGATATGTAGGAGGATAGTGTGACAGCTTTTCATATAATAAATTATAAAAATGTCTCTTTGCACTTTTGTTCATAAAGCTGATGCAAATCACATTCATATAAATTGGAAAATACAGATACTAGTAGGCAAGTCACTGGTATGAATGTGCTTGATTTTCTACAACTGAGGTCCCAGCACAGGGAGATCTCAAAATTATTTTCTTCCTCGGTTTCCTCCTCTTATCACAGAATGCCCTCTGGAAGAGGGAGAGGAAGAAAAAATTACAATGGCCCTCAAACCCACAGTCTGTCACAGCAGAAGTGGCAGACACTCACACGGTGGTAAATCTAACTTAAATCTGACTTGATATTACACTACTGAATAAAGGGTTACAATTTATTCCAGCTAGTAATGGTACCATAACTGATGCCATCACTAACTTAAAAACATTTTGTGTGGAACCCCTTAGGAAAAGATGACTCTGGAAAGAATGATTACTCCAGTAAGAAAAGTCCTAGCCACTAAAAAAAAGAACAAAAAATTACAAAGTGGGTTACCAACTAGAGCAGCGCTCTCCCTCATCCAAAACTCTAGCCTTAGGGAGGAAAAACTCCACTGGAGGTTCTTGTGGGGGCAGGACAGATCCAGGAAGGCTGGGGACTAAGCAGTCCAATAACAGTGCGTCTCAGGCTCACCTTAATGAAAGGGAACTGAGGATCAGATGCAAGCCTCCGAGGCAAACCTGTATCCTGTGATAGAAAAGGGAGAGAGAGAAAAAAAAAAAAAAAAAAAAAAAGACTCAGAGCAACATCATTGAGCGTTGACAGTGAGAGACCGACCAGACATCTATGCAAGTTTAAACATACAGCCATAAAGAAACATATAAACTCTACCCAGGCAGTGTAGGAAGTCAGTCAGTGTCAAAACCCCCTGCCTACAGAGCTTAGATAACACGCTCTTATTTTTTAACTGAGGTATGCCCTCCTGAAAGGAGAAAGGAAGTCATACCCCCAACCTCTTAGATAAAGAAATCTGGACAAATGCCCCAAAATAGGGACAGATTTTTAAATATTGCTCTTATAAATTTAGAAAATATCAAAAATAACCGTTTGGGTAAAACTGCCCTCTCTAAAGGATAGGAAATACTAAACTCAAAAAGCATGTCATATTCAGAGCCCCAGTGATACGTAAAAAGAAACGTACAGATGAAAGGTGCGAAGGAGCCAAAAGCAACAAACAGAGGGATCGTCTGCTCAGAGGGATGCTTCTGATCCGAAGAGAGCTATCCTTGCCCATCAGTTATCTTCTCACCAGCAATACATAACCTCAGAGCAAGAAATCTGGAAAAAGACAATCGATAATGGGGAACCAAAGGCCCCAAAATAGGGACACTTTTTAAATATTGCTCTTACAAACTTAGAAATTTGATGCAATAAAAGGGGTTTGCATTAGCATGAAATTTCTGAAGGGTATGAAGTCTGAAATTCAAGTGTGTCATTTTCTGACCTGAACCTTTTATTACCGCTCAACATCAGAGTTGTTTGGCTTCTGCTACATGCCTACAATCAACTGCATTACTAGCAGAGTTAAGTACACACTTGGTGTTTAGGAATTGTACTGCATTTCATTTTTCTATTTAATTGTTTCAGTGAATACTGTGGTCTCTCTCTGTCTCTGCAGTTTCTTTCCTGCCCGCCCTCGCTGTTGTTCTTCTGGTATTAATCTTGGTGGCTTTGGAATTGTCCGCCCCTCCTGTAAATTTGTGTTTGAACACTCCTCCTGGGTCTATCTCATTTGCTCACTCAAGAGTACAGTGAGATCATATTTTGACTTCAGACACTCTTACCAGTCTCATCTGTTCAGCTCTATTCCAGTCTAGTGTCACTAGCTCATTCTACCCAATACAGAGAAAACATTTCCAAAAAAAAAAAAAAAAAAAAAATTCTAAGCTCTTTTCCTCCCTTTCCTGTAACTAGTCTAGTCCAGATACAGATTTGCTGTAACCAGGACTGTTTGTAAGCTTCTGAGCCCCCCAACGCCTTTCTGTATTGGAGGGAAGCCTTCTATGTTATCAGTGGGAGTGGTAACCACTAGTTAGCCTATCTACCACACGAGTGGTTTCTATCCCAGAAATTGTCGTTTATTGGCCATTTGGGCAGTTTTTTCATCTCTTTCAACTTTATGGTTTAAAAGCCTGCATTCATGCTCGTTTCCCCACCTTTCCTGTAACTAGTCTAGTCCAGATACTGATTTGCTGTATCCATGACAGTTTGTAAGCTTCTGAGCCTCCAAGCCTTTCTGTGTTGGAGGGAAGCATTTTAGCTCATCGGTGTGAGTGGTAAGTACTAGGTAGCCTATCTACCACAAGCTCCAGGTACAGACTCTTAGTTTTAGCACTTGAATTTGCTTATTCGTGCTCAGCACTTATTTCAGAACTTGTTGTTAGCACTAAATAAGCTATAAATTACTACAGCACTCACTAGAGAAAAAAAAAGTTTTTATACTTACTTTCCTCACTTACTTAGAGAAAAACAGCCCTTATACTCACTTGTCTAGAGAAAAGTTTTTATTCAGGCATGTCCAAGGGTCAGGTCCCAGTGTTCTCTCCTGTCTATCTGAGGAATCTGGGCATCTTGGGGCAAGATTGCCTCATGTACACAGACAACTCTCTCCTCCTACCACCCAATACCACAACCTGTGAGAGATGCACGTATCTAGCCAAACTGGAGGTAAAGCTCTCTCCAACAAAGACTGAACTTGACAGTCAAGAGTGGGTAAACACTTGCACCACACATCATAGTCCCACTAAACCTACACCACCAAAATCCACACAGAGAAGCACAAAAACATTCGCAGAGGCTCTCAATAATAATCTGCTCAAGCATCAGAGACCTCCAAAGCAGAAACATAAGCAATTCCATCACTCAACACAACCCAAATGACACACAGCCCACAGCCCATAAGGCAAAACAACGTACCCAACACATTAGTCATAGGTGACTCTAGTCAGGCACACTGATGTCCCACTCACCAGGCTAAACAAGGTTGTCAGCTGCCTGTCGGGGGCCAGGATCTACTACATAACCAACGCACTCAGGTCACTCCACAAGTACGAATAGAACTCTGTCATTGTCCATGTTGGTGTGAACGACCTGAGACATACATCCCTGGACTACATACAGAGAGATATGGAAGAGCTCTCCGATCTTGTATCCCAGGCAGGTATGACCCTAGCCCCGAGTAGCATGCTGCCATCGCCCCAAATTATACCACAGTACAAGGACAAAATGATTGACTTCAACAATCGGCTAAGCTTCTGGTGTCATTCTAAGGGAATCCAGTATCTGTCTGCCTGGAACAACATGGTCGACAGACCACAATGCTTTGCCAGAGATGGCCTGCAGCTGTCGCCCCTGGGATTTCGGGTACTGGCTAAGGCTCTTACCGTCCCTATAGTGCCTTTTTTAGGCAAGGTTCAAATGACAAATTCACCACCGTAACAGGCAAGCAAAAACTGAGGGTAATGCTACTCAATGCTAAAAGTCTAAATCTCAAAATGCACTCACTCGAGGCACTCCTTAAAATGCAGAACATAGATATCTGTGCAGTGACTGAGACCTGGCTCAAGGCTCTAGAGAGCACCCCTGCATTACCAGGCTATAACTTTTACGACACTTTTTGGCCATCTAAACTGGACCAGAACACCAAAGGTGGAGGTGTCCATATTCATTAAGGATATCCACATTTCCATGCTAGTTGCGCAACAATGTATCCGAGGTTATCCAAGTACAACTAACTCTGGGAAAAACTGCAATCCCCCCACCATGCCCCAGGATTCTCACTCCTCTTTGATGTACTGGAAAATCAGGGTTCAACTAAACACCCTAATAGGTGATTTCAACTACCCCACCATTAACTGGGAAAACTACTCATGTACCAACTCCTTCGCTCAACGCTTTCTGGAATTCATAAATTCCAATGCCCTGGATCAACTTATCCACACCCCCACCAGGGGAAACAATATCCTAGACTTAGTCATTACCAACACGAGTGACTGGTGTTCCACACATGAAGTCAACTCCTAGTTTGTCAGATCAGACTATAAGCTAATCACCCTAGATATCCGCATCCCGCCCCCACCCTCTATTAAGTAAACCACGGTAAAAATTTTCTCCAAAGCCAACTTCATGCTCAAGACAGAAGTGGCACAAACTTCATGACACCCATGCAGATGGACAACACAGTTACAGCTGCTGAATCCTACACAAATGCACTCTACAAGCACTTACATGACTGCATGGATCATGCTATCCCAAACAGAACCAAGACGCTATCCTCCAAAAAAAGGAAGCCAATCTGGCGGCCCCCTGCCGTAAACAAACTCTACAACATAGGGAAGAAACTACTGCAAGATAGTAAAATCCCATGAGTGGAAAAGCTCTCTGGTCAGCCTCAGTAAAAAGCTGAGATCCCTTATAAGAGCCTCCAAAGCTAGCTATGAAAACAAAATCAGAACAGATTCTTAAGGGCAACCACAAAGCATTCTACAGCTATGTCAAGAATCTCAATGGCAACTTCCAGATCTGCTCAGAGTTACAGCACAACAAAACGAAAATTACAGAACCAACTGATATTGCCAATACCCTGACAGATAGGTTCAGTGCTAACATTACCCCCCTCACCCCCTGAAGGGCCCATATCTACACAGGAAGAATGCAGAGTCCCTGTAATCACATCTATGCAGGTAAAAGCTGTACTCTAAAACCAAAAACACAGCATCCATGGGACCGGACAACATCCCAGGCTGAGTTTTACAAGAATTTCAGAACAAACTGGCTCCCCACCTAAGCACCATGTTCAATCAGTCTCACATCAGGCTTTGTGCCCACTGAATGGTGCACAGCAACAGTTATCCCACTCCACAAAGGGGGAGTAACCACTGATCCTGGGAACTACTGCCCTATTATCCTGACGAGCCTGGGATGCAAGGCCATGGAACGTATCATCATGGAACTCAAAGACATTGGTAACCTCCAAACTCTGGACCCCACCCAGTTCAGGTTTGTGAAAGGCAGATCATGCCTTCTGAACCAGACAGACTTCTTTGAGGCAGTCACCAAAGCCGTAGATGAGGGTAAGGTGGTTCACACAGCCTACCTAGACCTAGCCAAGGCTTTCAACACCATCCCCCATTCCGGAATTATAGATAAACTCACCAAACTCGGTATAAATCCCTATGTCACAAGATGGGTTGCCAACTGGCTCGCTGACAGAACCCACACTGTGAAAGTAGCAGACTCCAAATCTTACTTCAGACCAGGGACAAGTGGAGTACCACAGGGTTCAGTCCTGGGACCTCTCCTGTTTGGTATCTACTTCTGTGAAGTACAAGCTAACACAGAAGGCCTCTGGCTAAAGATGTTCGCAGATGACTGCAAACTAGGAGCCATAGGAGTCCCCAAATGATGTGGACATCCTACTGAAGGGCCTCACTGATACAGATGCCTGGTGGCAGAGGCATGACCAAGCTCAATGCCAAAAAGTGCACAGTTATCCCCTTTGGTAAAAACTGTACCCATGAACTACCACATAAACAGCAGTCTACTCAACGCCGAATGTGTGATGAGACCTTGGGACCCAGGTGGACAGTAGTCTCTCAGATAAATCACCACAGTAGGCAGGAAATCCTTCTGTGTCACCTCATCACAAAAAAATTCTCATCCAGGAAAAAAGGGGTCATTGTTCCCCTCTACTTGGTACTCATTAGGCCCATTAGAGTAAAACGCCCCTTTTGGAATGTACCTCACAAGACATCTGCAGCAGCTGGAAAGGCCAAGTACCACCTCACAAAGAGGATTACTGGCCTCAAACAGATGCCCTACACTGACAGTCTCAAAAACTCCAGCTTTACTCTGTAGCATATCGCCTACTCCGAGGAGATCTCTGCCTAACATATAAAGCTATGTTAAACCCAGAGCTGTTGGACATGCTACACCTAAAGAAATCCCAATCCCTCCGAGCTACATGCTCTAGGGACCTAAACCTGGTCACCAAAATAAACAGGACATGCTGGAGGAATAGATTCCTGTCCCAGAGACTTCCTATACTCTGGAACATGTTAACCATTATGTCAAGCAAAGTTCCTCATGAGCACTCCACAAAAATCTTGAGGAGTGGAAGGGAAATAGGAAATACACCCCAGGATCACTTCTGTGGCTCTGCTCAACAGAGGCACAGGAAATTAACTTTCTTGGCTGGAGTAAGCCAGGGAACCTTGTTGGCTAGGCTTACTTAGGCCCTTAGGCTGATAGCCTAGTACCTACCTACGATTTGGCAGTGATTTGCCAGAAAACGACAATTTAATGAGAAATGGACCAAATACATGGGGCAAAAAACAGGACATTCTTTGAAAGTCTGCACTGTTGAGAGGTATGGTGCCAGCTACTATTTGTTGGATCTTAGGCTTAGGACTATCTGGACAGATCGGGTCCAAAGGGGGAAGGCAGGATCCGGAAAAAAATTTTTTTTGAGATCCAAGGAGGAAGCTCCGATCAGTCAGATCCAAGGAGGCAACCGAAAAATTCTCTGCCTCACAAGGAAGCTCCAATCAGTTGGCTCCAAAGACTCAGGATCCAATGAAGCTGGCAGAAAAGGTGGAAAACTGCGTGAAGACCAAACCTGCCAGATGTGATAGGAACTTTGGATCTGGAGATGGTCCTGTGAACGTCAGATCCAAGTGACTGGATATGAGATCCCTGTAATGTTATTTTACATCTTTTTTTTTTGTTTGTTTAAACAGGGGGTTGAGCCTAGAAATTGACTAGCAACAGGCTGCAAGGTGTAAGATGACAGCGTCTGCAATGGCAAGAAGCCAACCACATGGTCTGCTACTATCAAGTTTAATATCTTGCCTTTAAACAGTACACAGGTCTCAAGATATTGCCCTCTAGCACTTCACTGCAAGTAGTATACACATTTCTGGCTGACGGCAACAACACGAGTTGCCCTCAGTGGGTCAGCTGCAATTCAAGAGTATACCACTCAACCTCTCAGGATAAAAACGGGGGCAAATCTTAAAAGCTGCTTGACATTATTTAACAAGTTCAATCCTCCGGATCAATTGCTACAACAAAAGCAGAAACCACAAGACTCATGAGGAACAGACAAAAGACATGAAGCAAACATCTGGATAATCACAGTGAACCAGTCAGTGAAAATGCAGGTCTGTGACTCACCTTGCAATCTCCCACAGTAAGAAAAAAAAAAAAAAAAAAAACTACTTCCGGGCAATAAAGCTGACAGAACAGGCCAGAACAGCATGAGCCTCCAAAGGCCAACAAGTTGGGAGGCAAGAACAAAAGGTCTGCTGAGAAGAGAGACCAATCACTGCAACGACATGTAAAGTCATACAGGACAAATATCCTGACACCCTGCGAAAACCACACCGCCATGATATACCACCCAAAGGAGAAAACTACAAGAGGTCAGCAACGGCAGGAAACCACTGAGGGTAACAGGAAAATGGAAATATTGTCAGCAAACAGTGCTCAAGAGACAACATGAATGGGAAATAGTATTTCCAGCTGAGAAAGGCCACTGAGGGAGGGAAGTGGTATCAAGAAATAACAGATTAAAGAAAGTAGACAAATGTAGACTAAAATTTACAAATATAAAGCTAGAGACCCAGAATCCTATGTCTAACCAGGATAGCGTCAAACACGATCTGAGAAGTTAAGAGTTGTGGTAGTGCATTTTGGGAAGAGGGAAGAACTAGAGATTAGGATCCAGTGTCTTGGAAAAGTGCCCAAGTCAGTTCAGAGGGTTGGATGAGAGACCAATCAGATCTATCATTTAACAAGCAGAAAAAAAAAAAAAAAAAAGAGTATTACTGCCTGGTACACCATTTCTCACATGGTGAAGTGTGAAGGTGGCATCATACCAAGTTCTTTAAAGTAACACCTGACAGAAAACTTTAGACAGCTCCTGTAAAAGAAGCTAGAACTGAGACAGGCAGGAAAAATCAGAAAAGGAATCACTTGTGAATATTTGGATTTACAACTTCAGAGTGAATAACCTGGGGTCATCTAAGATCATAAGACTTTGCACAGTAACAAAGATATGGAGACCAAAAAAAAAGAAAGTGTGCTGCAATAATTTATTACAGGATGTTGGAGGGGGGTCAAGTAGCTTTAGAAAAGTCTTAATTGCCAACAGTCCTAATACCTGCGGCCTTAGTCCTACAGGTCAGTGATGATTAACGCATTCTGAAAAGCTACAATGCTGCCAGGGGCAAAGGGGGTCCCACCAGGCTTAGATTGGCAACATCTAGTCCTGCCTCTACAGATCACTTTTTCTTTCCCTCCTCATCCTCAGGGTAAAAGCATAGAGAAGCTAAAATTAGCCCAAGGCCAGGTTGTTTTTCTCAAACATGTTTTTGAAAGACAGCAATTTTCTGACCATGTCAACAGTAAATCTAACAATATTTTCTTGTGTACATGCAGAGAACTGTACAAGAATAGCATGCTGAACTATAGAAAAGCAGACAAACCTTGTACTTACATGCTTGGTCTCCTTGCTGCAAGTAATAAAGGGTGCCTTACTTGAACCTTACGTGCATTGATCTTTGCGTTTTCCTTCAGACCGGAAACCCTCACTTCACCTCAGATCAGACGGCCAGGTGGCTGAAACCATACAGGGAAGAAAACAAATCGGTTCTTCTTATGTGAAAAGTCCTCCGACTGAATTGTCATCAAGAGGACAGCCACTTTCTGATCTGCAACTGAAGGATGGGTTTTCCGCGAATCAGCGATCAACCATGTGGGCTCAGGTAAGGTGAATCTACTTTTTCTGTTTCAAGAACAGGGACTGGATGTGTATTGTTTCTGTCAGATTGTGTTTTCTTACAGTCAGGGATAGAACAGGTACAATCTTGTCATAGATCAGGTGAAACAGATCAGTAGGCTTTAGGCAGTCATTCTGAAGAGACTAACAAAATCCGTGGTACATGTAAAAATCTGAAAGCTGATATTTTTCTGAACAGTTTACGTAGCAAACAAAATAGGGAAAAATGTGTAATAATTGTGCAATGACACCCGGAAATCCACCATTAACGGAAGATGCAAAATATATGCAGTCACAGCGTGCAGACAATATTAAATACTTTTCAAAATGGGTTATTAAGTATGAATTTGATGGAAAATTAGAAAAATCCTCACTTATCAAGCAACTCGAAACTGATTCTAAGGGTCAAGTTAAAAGACGACAGTTAGGAATTCCCCAGGCACACAGGTGGCTGAAGGAAGCAAACCGCAGAAACCAAAAGTACAAAACCTCAAAGACGATGTTTTTAGAGAAGGAAGACAATAACTTGGTAGTGGCATCGGCACCTCCGCCTCCCCCTTCTCTACCAGAGTACGGAGCAAGTGGACAGATTGACCTACCCCCATTATATCCTATGCTTACTAGAGACAGGGACTTTATAAAATTGAAACTAGCTAAAGTTAGAGATCCCATCAAAACTAGGTCCCGAACAAAAGGGAAATAATCAAGGCGGCGGCTCTGAATTATGGCAGGTAGTTAAGGATACACAACCTGTAGAAGAAGAAATATGCCCACTTACAGAAGTTCAGAACCCTGAGGCAGGACAGGAAGATCAGACTCCAACTATCTTAGTGTATCGACCCTGGACTCCGGAAGATATCCGGAAAGCTACAGAAGGGATTCCCCATCTGAAACTTAATTTCAGAAAATTTTCGGAAGATTTACAAGGAATGAGGCTAAGTTATAGCTTAAAAGGGGAAGAGATAGAAAAAGTAGTTCGACAGATTGTAGGACCAGATTGGTACATGATTTGTGGCAACTGGAATCCTCGTGACGCTGCACAAAAACCTCTTCCACACAGCAGCGCAGAATTAGACACTAGAGTGAAGGGACTTGCAGACCGCATCTCTGAGAAATGGAAACCTAGGGCAGACTGGACTTGCATTAATCAATGTGTCCAGCAGGAGGGTGAATCAGTTGACCAACACTTTGCTAGACTGTTAGAATGTTTCAACAGCCACTGTGGAATGCAGGTTCCTGAAGATCAAAAGCAAGATTCTCCATATGAACAGCAGTTAAAGAATGCATTTCTAAAAGGTAGTAGTACACCTATAAGCAGTTTCATTACAAAACACATGGTTGACCATCGAACGAGTAGATTACATTCACTACTCAAATATGCTAGACATGCTGAAAGGCATTTTAATAGCAAAAAGAAGGTAGCGGCTCAGGTATTTTCCGTAGAAGATGGAGCAGAAGTTTATGTAGTGCACCCCGGGAAAAAGGGCAGGAAAAATACACAGGGAGGTAGACAGTCTGATCAACAATCAGAAGACTTTGAAGGACGCAAGAAAAGGGGAGAATGGTAAAAAGGGACATTTGGCAAGGTATTGCAGGAAAAATAAGAAAACAACAACGGAAGATAAAGAAGGTGAGGACTGACTATATGATGGTCAGGAATCACAAGAAGAGACCAGTAGAGAAAGGACAAACGAGGATGTGAAGAGGGAAGTAGAGGAAGTACAGGAAATCAATGACTGTGCAGAAGAAGATGAAGTACTAGATTTAGCTTTATTGAGCCTGGAGCTCTATTTAGCAGATACAAAACCGGAAGTTACACTTTTAGTGGAAGGCAGTGAGGTCAAATTTGTGTGTGATTCAGGGGCATCACGGACCCTGATACACCCCTCCAAATTACCAGACAATTCGGAGTCACCTGATTACATATTGGTCAAAGCAGCGAATGGGCAGCTATACCGGGAGCCCCTCTCCCGCAATATCACCAAAACAGATCCTGTTTCAGGATTAACACAAAGTAAGACTGTAGTTTCTGCGAAAGGTCCAGTAAATCTCTTGGGCAGGGATCTTATGCAGTTATTTGGCATAGCGGTGGTTCCAACTATGCAGGGCATGGAAGCGCAGCGACAAACCGACACCTTTATGGTTCAATCGGGGGTGAAACGTTTTATTGGTACAGTCAGGACCTGTAAAACAAAATAAAACTCAAACCAAGTAAAACCAAAAGTCCACGAGAGGCTAATGACACACCAACAAAAACGGCAAAGAACAGCAAAATAGCGTATACAGATTTATTATCCGCTTTCGTACCAAACTTCATCAGAATAAGTACACATATTAAAAATTCTACTTAAATACTACAATGCAACCATGTGATTAATCAAACAATTAAATAATCAATTAAACATTTAAACTAACAAAAACCTAATAAAAAATATGTATATGTATACACAAATATATATGACATTTTTTGAAAAACATATTTAAACTAAAACTTTTACAATTTATAACTAAAAATGAGAATAAACTAAATTCCCTTCTTTATTAATATTTAATTTACGTTGTTTTAAAAAACACTTAATATTAATGGTCTCATTGAGACCTGGGGCTATATCAGATTTTAATTTTATTTGCCAATATGCTTCCCTTTGCAGAAGATAATTTTTAAAATCGCCATCTCTCATATCCTTCTGACCTACCTCAAGTATAGAAAAAAGGAATTTACTAAAGGATAAACAATTTAATGAATGTTTAAATAAAGCATTCTTTTCATCTTTAGATTTGATGGCATATAAATGTTCCCTAATTCTTATTTTAAACTCCCTGGTGGTCATCCCTATATAAAATGCGGTACAAGTTGAACATAAAGCAATATAAATGACTCCACTAGTGTTACAATTTACGTAACCTGGTACCTCCAGAGTCCTGCTACATGTACTGACTGAAATATAGGGACCCGTAGAAATAAAACGACAAATATTGCACTGATTGCAAATAAACATGCCCCTTTTATTAGACCCCAGTCTAGAAACCTTATTCTGATTGATTTCCAAAATCCGTTTTATATTAAGACCATTCTTTTGAACAAAAATGGGCCTTTCTCCTACAGCATAAAAAATGTCCTTGTTGCCTTTAATGATGCCCCAATTCTTCCTAATAATATTTTGAATGCCCTGACAATCAGAGCTCATCTCAAGTGAACAAATTAAATTAGCATTCATTTTGTTATCCACAACATTTCTACAAGGGGGCTCCAATTCATCATTTTGAAAATTTAACAATGGAAAATAAATAGACTCCCTTTTAGACCAAATGTCAGCCTTGGCACCATCCAGAATAGATGGATCATATCCCCTCTTAATAAATAAGGAGGAAATAAAAGAAAATTCCTGGTGCAAGTCCGCATCCTTAGAGGTCATGCGGCTTGCCCGAATAAATTGCCCCCTGGGGATATTGTTGGTTATATACTTAGGATGCCCGCTCTTATAATGTAAATAACCGTTATTAAATGTCCTTTTGCGATAAATGCGACTATGAAGTCTGCTTTCTTCAAAGTCCCATTTAAGTGTAATATCCAAAAAATTAACATTCAACCCCATTGTGCCCTTAGTAAATTTTAAATAATCCGAAAATGAATTAATGTCAGTATAAAAATCATTAACAGTACTGTTGTCACCATCAATTATAAAAAATAAATCATCCATTTGAAGAAAGCAGACTTCATAGTCGCATTTATCGCAAAAGGACATTTAATAACGGTTATTTACATTATAAGAGCGGGCATCCTAAGTATATAACCAACAATATCCCCAGGGGGCAATTTATTCGGGCAAGCCGCATGACCTCTAAGGATGCGGACTTGCACCAGGAATTTTCTTTTATTTCCTCCTTATTTATTAAAAGGGGATATGATCCATCTATTCTGGATGGTGCCAAGGCTGACATTTGGTCTAAAAGGGAGTCTATTTATTTTCCATTGTTAAATTTTCAAAATGATGAATTGGAGCCCCCTTGTAGAAATGTTGTGGATAACAAAATGAATGCTAATTTAATTTGTTCACTTGAGATGAGCTCCGATTGTCAGGGCATTCAAAATATTATTAGGAAGAATTGGGGCATCATTAAAGGCAACAAGGACATTTTTTATGCTGTAGGAGAAAGGCCCATTTTTGTTCAAAAGAATGGTCTTAATATAAAACGGATTTTGGAAATCAATCAGAATAAGGTTTCTAGACTGGGGTCTAATAAAAGGGGCATGTTTATTTGCAATCAGTGCAATATTTGTCGTTTTATTTCTACGGGTCCCTATATTTCAGTCAGTACATGTAGCAGGACTCTGGAGGTACCAGGTTACGTAAATTGTAACACTAGTGGAGTCATTTATATTGCTTTATGTTCAACTTGTACCGCATTTTATATAGGGATGACCACCAGGGAGTTTAAAATAAGAATTAGGGAACATTTATATGCCATCAAATCTAAAGATGAAAAGAATGCTTTATTTAAACATTCATTAAATTGTTTATCCTTTAGTAAATTCCTTTTTCTATACTTGAGGTAGGTCAGAAGGATATGAGAGATGGCGATTTTAAAAATTATCTTCTGCAAAGGGAAGCATATTGGCAAATAAAATTAAAATCTGATATAGCCCCAGGTCTCAATGAGACCATTAATATTAAGTGTTTTTTAAAACAACGTAAATTAAATATTAATAAAGAAGGGAATTTAGTTTATTCTCATTTTTAGTTATAAATTGTAAAAGTTTTAGTTTAAATATGTTTTTTAAAAAATGTCATATACATTTGTGTATATATATACATATTTTTTTATTAGGTTTTGTTAGTTTAAATATTTAATTGATTATTTAATTGTTTGATTAATCACATGGTTGCATTGTAGTATTTAAGTAGAATTTTTTAATATGTGTACTTATTCTGATGAAGTTTGGCAGCGGATAATAAATCTGTATCGCTATTTTGCTGTTCTCTGCCGTTTTTGCTGGTGTGTCATTAGCCTCCCGTGGACTTTTGGTTTTACTTGGTTTGAGTTTCATTTTGTTTTATTGGTTGTTTTAGTCCATGGCGGAGGCTTTGGATGATGCCTTGCTTAATTTGAGCATTCATGCTACTCCAACTATGGAAGCAGGAAATCTTAATATGCTGCTTTTTGCTACGCTAACTGAAATTAAGAACTCATTGAAAGTTTTGGCTTCAAGAGCTCATGACCCGGAAACTACTATTAGAGCTTCTAGTCCGGTGGGGTTCAACAACGAACCGGAGTTTGGTGGAAACTATGAAGGAGCAGTACGAAATCCTGACTTAGGAGCTCCCAAACAACAACGCATTATGGGTCGGACGACCTTCCAGGAGTATTTCGACCGTGCCAATAACCCGTTTAAAGAGTTGGGAACATCTGATGGAATTCCGGATACTTTTTACAGCGATGACTTCAACACCAAACGAGGGCAGTTAATTAAGCTTCTAAAAAGGTACGATGCAATACATGTTGACAATTGCTATTTTGCACGCTGTATGGAACTCAATATTGTTCCAAAAGGGCTACGATTTTTTAAGTGTCCTAATGGCGTGCAAGTTGGCGATGCCTTTTTTGCTACTTTGACCGGCTTTTTCAACGATGCCGGTGTGCGGTTTCTAAAGTTGCTTTTTGACAATAATGTCACTAAAAAAGAACTGCTTATGCAGGAAATCATGGATCTTGAATTATTTTTTAAGCGGAATTTGGGTGAAGCTAAATTTACTGATTTCTTTGGTTCCGTTTCGAAGGAAACGGAACAGTTTTCGGCAGACAACATCAATAGGAAGCATTTAAAGTTATTACGAGACCTCGACTCGTATAAGACCAATTCTGCTTACACTAATTTTGGTGTCCCCAACAAATCCTTTAAGTCTGTTAACTAATAAGGACTTTGGTACTAGAAACGGGACTGGAGGGCCCTTAACTAAAACTGTTGGGCAAGGAAGCAACAATTATTTTTCGAAATATTCCTCAGTAGTGGCGGGGAATAATGATTGTTCCAGGTTTAAAACCTATGAAAGGATGCCAACTAAGTTACCAATTGTTAATGATGCATTTAATGAAGTTGGTGAAGGTGTGGGGAATCTTTCAACAGATGTTGAACATTTCCCTTTATTGCCTCCAGCGGAAACTAACAATAAGAACAATAGTAACGCTACTGCAGTTGGAGCGGGTACAGTGAACCCTGCTCCATTATCGACATCAGGCTCCCTTCCTAATAGGAGAAACCAAGCAGTAACTAAAACAGTTTCTACTAGGAGCCGGACTTTTTTGAGCTCCCAGTCATCAGGGGAGGAGACGTAGAAGATAACAACGACCATTTCTGCATTATTAACTTGACCGGACATGATTTTAGTAAGGTGGAGCTGGACGTTCTGAAATTAGGTTTAAATTTTATTCCTCAATCTAGGGCTAATTATGTGAGAACTATTGTTGATATCAAAAAGTTTTCCCGAAAGTTAAATTTACATTATTTGTTGCATGATTTACCTATAACAGAACGCTCTTTTGTTAAACCTTCTGTGTACTGTCCAAAATTACACCATACCTTAAAAGTGTTTGAGGAAATGTGTATTCAGGATGTAGATAGGTTATTGAATGACTACCCCAGTACCTTGTGCAATATTTCAGATGTTGAAAGGCAAGCATTAAGTAATTTAGCATCTATGACAAGGGAATTTCGCTTTATGAAAAGCGACAAGGGGAATAATATTGTTATTATGAAGAGGGAGTCTTATGTCAAGGGTATGTTAAACCTTTTGGCAAATAAAGATGAATATGAAACTGTCCCACTTTTTGAAATTAAGCGTTGTTTTCGTATGGTTCAAGCATATTTATATGACGCCCTTATGAATGGGGAAATGAGCTATGAATTATACGAATTTTGTAGTATTGAACATCCTAGGATAGGGGTACTTTTTGGGATCCCTAAGGCCCATAAGTCAACCCTGGACCCGCCATTTCGACCGATTGTTTCGGCTTCCCATTCAGTTACAGAGGGGGTCTCTTTGTTTTTGGATGCAATTCTAGGGCCCATTGTTTCCACACAACCTTCTTTTATTTGGGATTCTTGGCATTTTCTCAAGAAAATAAATAGGTTTGTCAATACTAGTGGTTTTAATTCCAGCACACAGATAATGTTTACTCTTGATGTTGTTTCCCTTTTTACTTGTATTCCCCACCAAGAGGGTGTTGAAGCCATCCGGCAATTTTTAACCTCTAATTGTCATAATTTCACTAATGACAAGGTGTCCTTTTTATGTAGATTATTAGAGGTGACTTTGGAAAATAATTTTTTTCTTTTTGAGAATACTTACTATAGGCAAAAGAGGGGGGTTGCTATGGGCTCCTCAGCAGCCCCAGCTTTTGCCAATTTGGTTATGGCCTGGTGGGAGAAACAATTTCTTCCCACCTTGGCCGATAAATACAATATTCAGTTTTTTTGTCGATTCATGGATGATTTATTTTTTATAATTGATGGTGACAACAGTACTGTTAATGATTTTTATACTGACATTAATTCATTTTCGGATTATTTAAAATTTACTAAGGGCACAATGGGGTTGAATGTTAATTTTTTGGATATTACACTTAAATGGGACTTTGAAGAAAGCAGACTTCATAGTCGCATTTATCGCAAAAGGACATTTAATAACGGTTATTTACATTATAAGAGCGGGCATCCTAAGTATATAACCAACAATATCCCCAGGGGGCAATTTATTCGGGCAAGCCGCATGACCTCTAAGGATGGACTTGCACCAGGAATTTTCTTTTATTTCCTCCTTATTTATTAAAAGGGGATATGATCCATCTATTCTGGATGGTGCCAAGGCTGACATTTGGTCTAAAAGGGAGTCTATTTATTTTCCATTGTTAAATTTTCAAAATGATGAATTGGAGCCCCCTTGTAGAAATGTTGTGGATAACAAAATGAATGCTAATTTAATTTGTTCACTTGAGATGAGCTCTGATTGTCAGGGCATTCAAAATATTATTAGGAAGAATTGGGGCATCATTAAAGGCAACAAGGACATTTTTTATGCTGTAGGAGAAAGGCCCATTTTTGTTCAAAAGAATGGTCTTAATATAAAACGGATTTTGGAAATTAATCAGAATAAGGTTTCTAGACTGGGGTCTAATAAAAGGGGCATGTTTATTTGCAATCAGTGCAATATTTGTCGTTATATTTCTACGGGTCCCTATATTTCAGTCAGTACATGTAGTAGGACTCTGGAGGTACCAGGTTACGTAAATTGTAACACTAGTGGAGTCATTTATATTGCTTTATGTTCCACTTGTACTGCATTTTATATAGGGATGACCACCAGGGAGTTTAAAATAAGAATTAGGGAACATTTATATGCCATCAAATCTAAAGATGAAAAGAATGCTTTATTTAAGCATTCATTAAATTGTTTATCCTTTAGTAAATTCCTTTTTCTATACTTGAGGTAGGTCAGAAGGATATGAGAGATGGCGATTTTAAAAATTATCTTCTGCAAAGGGAAGCATATTGGCAAATAAAATTAAAATCTGATATAGCCCCAGGTCTCAATGAGACCATTAATATTAAGTGTTTTTTAAAACAACGTAAATTAAATATTAATAAAGAAGGGAATTTAGTTTATTCTCATTTTTAGTTATAAATTGTAAAAGTTTTAGTTTAAATATGTTTTTCAAAAAATGTCATATATATTTGTGTATACATATACATATTTTTTATTAGGTTTTTGTTAGTTTAAATATTTAATTGATTATTTAATTGTTTGATTAATCACATGGTTGCATTGTAGTATTTAAGTAGAATTTTTAATATGTGTACTTATTCCGATGAAGTTTGGTACGAAAGCGGATAATAAATCTGTATACGCTATTTTGCTGTTCTTTGCCGTTTTTGTTGGTGTGTCATTAGCCTCTCGTGGACTTTTGGTTTTACAGTCAGGACCTGGTTACGACTGGTCCAGGGACTGTGACCAAAGAACTGATGAACGTAGCCATCAGTAAGTTTGCCTCCCTGGACATTGATAAACAGCACCTGCTGCATTGCACCCTGTATTTTTGTAACACACCAGGGCCGGATAATGAGTATGAAAAAGAATTATTTAAGCATCGTACAAAGTACAAACAGATGGGTACTGAGAAACATACTGGGACGCAGAAGGGAATAGTGTAGCCAGCTGTTCGCTGCCCCAGGAGTTTTTGACACTTTATAAGTCCAATCGACTACCACATATAAGCTTGACCAAGAATAAAAACATACGGTGGGCAGACCTAGGGGAGAGAGTTACAAGATGGGAAAAACTGAGTTGTCAGGACAGGGAATACAAGTGCAAAAACTGAATTGGGTGACTCAAGCTAACCCAGCTGTACATCTGCAGTCTCACGGAGACAGCTGATGGATACTCCTGTTGACGGAAGAAGAAAATGCCTTACGAGGCCCTCTGGTCAGCAGGAAAATCAGATGTAGGACTTATCCGTACTGCAGGTCCAGTTAGTATTGCACCAAAATCAGCATTTAGACCACAAAAACGACAGTATCCCTTAAGAAAGGATGCAGAGGCACGAATAAAACCTATCATAGGAGCATTACTTAAGGGAGGGGTGCTAGTAGAATCCCCAGATTCTCCGTGTAATACACCTTTATTTCCAGTTAAAGCCAATGGAGAATGGCGTATGGTTCAGGATTTGCAAGCTGTAAATGACGCTGTAATACCAAGGGCACCTATAGTGCCGGATCCACACACCTTGTTGAATGACTTAAAACCTCAACAAGAATATCTCTCTGTGATAGACATTAGTAATGCATTATTTTCAATACCAATACACCCAGACAGCCAGTATTGGTTTGCATTCACGTTTCAGGGAAAAAGATACACATATACGCGACTACCACAGGGATATTGTGAGCGCCCTACTATATTTTCACAAGAAATGTCAAGTAACCTGGCAAGACTTAACCCACCAAAGGGTAGTCAGATCTTACTTTATGTCGATGACATTCTATTAGCAGCCCCCACCCTGCAGGATTGCATGGAAGATACAGTAGCACTTCTACAATTTCTAGCTGCTGAGGGACACAAAGTGAATAAGAGCAAACTACAACTTTGGAAAAAGCAGGTAAAGTACTTGGGATATGTAATATCCAAGGGAGGTAGAACTTTAGATGACAGAAAAAAGTGGCAATTTTGCAGGCACCGAAGCCCACCACCAAGAAGGAAACAATGTCCTTCTTGGGAATGACTAATTTTTTGTCGGAGCTGGATTCCAAACTATACCTTGGAATCTGCACCTTTAACTGACCTTATTTAGAAGACACCTATGGCAGAGCAGGACTTGTTACAACGGAGGCAGAATCTGCTTTCTGTAAACTGAAACAGTTAATAGCCTCCTCTCTAGTTCTGGGTTTGCCTAATTACCATAAGCGTTTTTTCCAGACTGTAGATTGCAAGCAGGGTTATACGACATCAGTACTAACACAACATGGGGATAAGCAACGTCCCATTGCTTACTATTCATCACAATTAGACCCAGTGGCACGATCTTTGCCACACTGTGTGCAGGCAGTAGTCGCGGCAGCAATGGCAGTGCAGGCTTTGACTTCAGTAGTCTTGTTTTACCCACTCACTCTAAGGGTACCTCATGCAGTCACGATTTTATTATTACAAGAAAAAGTAGCACATCTCTCTCCTGCTAGGCATCTCTCCTGCATGACCATATTGCTGAGCCAACCTCATATGACAACTGAACGATGTACGACCTTAAACCCTTCTGCCCTGCTCCCAACTCCTGCAGATGGCACACCACATCAATGCCTGCAAATAATCGAGCAGAAGACATTACCTAGGAAAGACCTCACGGTTGTCCCCTTGGATAATGCCGAGGTGATGTACTACATGGATGGCTCGTGCAAAAGGGGCCCTGCAGGACAGAACCTAGTAGGATATGCAGTAGTCTCTGATACTGAAGTTATAGAAGCAAAATCTTTACCGCATCATTTATCTGCGCAGGCAGCAGAATTGATTGCTCTGACACGAGCATGTACCTTAGCAAAGGATAAACGTGTAAACATC
Organism: Protopterus annectens; assembly: GCF_019279795.1. Classification (NCBI taxonomy): domain Eukaryota; kingdom Metazoa; phylum Chordata; order Ceratodontiformes; family Protopteridae; genus Protopterus; species Protopterus annectens. The sequence goes on from NC_056729.1 coordinate 1,965,124,470, forward strand.
TTCACTGATAGCCAATACGCTTTTTCCACTATACATGTGTTTGCACAACAGTGGAAAAACCGAGAAGTCTAAACCTCAAAATGCACTCCTAAAAATGGAGAACATAGATATCTGTGCAGTAACTGAGACCTGGTTCAAGGCTCCAGAGAGCACCCCTGCAATACCAGGCTACAACTCTTACCACACTTTTCGGCCACCAAACCAGGACCGAAACACTAAAGGTGGAGGAGTGTCAATATTCACCAAGGATATTCACACCACCAGGCTAGTTGGCCAACACAATGTGTCTGAAATTCTCCAAGTGCAACTAACACTAGGTAAGACTGCAATCCCAAGTTGTAGCTTGCTACAGATCCCCCACCATACTCCAAGATTCTCACTACACCTTTCTAAACATACTGGAAAATATTAAGATAGAACCAAACACCCTAATACTGGGTGATTTTAACTACCCTGACATTAACTGGGAAAACTACTCATGTCCCAACACCTTTGCACAACGGTTCTTGGAATTCATAAATTCCAACGCCCTGGATCAACTAATCCATAGTCCCACCAGGGGCTCCAATATCCTAGACCTGGTCATTACCAACATGGGAAATCAATGCTCCATACCTATGGTCACCCCCTCATTAGTCAGGTCTGACCATAAGCTAATCACCCTTAACATCCACATCCCACCCCCAGTAAAGAAACCACCATAAAAACTTCTCCAAAGCCAACTTCATGCTACTCAAGTCAGAAGTGACAAACTTCATGACACCCATGCAGACGGGAACTGAAAGTTCAACTGCTGAACCCTACACTAAGGCACTGTACGAGCACATCCACTCATGCATGATTCGTGCCATCCCAAACAAAACCAAAATGCTCTCATCCAAAAAAAGGAAGCCAATCTGGTGGTCCCCTGCCATAAACAAACTTTACAACAAAAGGAAGAAACTTTTGCAGAAAAGAGGAAAATCCCAGGATGCAAAAAAAAAAACCCTTACTAGCCTCAGTAAGAAACTGAGATGTCTCATAAAATCCTCCAAAGCTAGTTACGAAAATAAAATTGCCAAAGATTCCAAAGACAACCACAAAGCATTCTATAACTATGTCAAGAATCTAAATGGCAATGCTCAGATCTGCTCTGAGCTAAAACAGAATGGCATTAAATATACTGATCCGAAGGATATTGCCAATATCCTGGCAGATCGATTCAGTGCCAACTTCACCCCCTCTCACCCCCTAAATGGCCCATCTCAATACCGGAAGATTGCCAAATTCCAGTAATAACGGCCACACAGGTACAAAATGCACTCTCTAAAGCCAAGAATACAGCATCCATGGGACCAGATGACATCCCGGGCTGTGTACTACATGAACTACAATATGAACTGGCACCTCACCTAAGTGTCATGTTTAATCATAGCCTCACCTCAGGTTTCGTGCCCACTGAGTGGCGCAGAGCTATAGTTATCCCAATCCACAAGGGGGAAATCCACCTTGGATCCCGGAAACTACCGTCCCATCTGTCTGACAAGCCTTATCTGCAAGGCCATGGAGCATATTATCACAGAACTTACAAACAAAGACATTGGGTTTGTGAAGGGCTGATCTTGTCTCCTGAACCTGATTGACTTCTTTGAATCAGTCTCCAGAGCCATGGACAAGGGTAAGGTGGTCCACACAGCCTATCTAGACCTTGCCAAGGCCTTTGACACCATCCCCCACTCTGGAATCATAGATAAACTTACTAAGTTGGGCATTAATCCCCATGTCACCCAATGGGTTGCTAAATGGCTTACTTAGCAGACTCCAAATCCAGCTCCAGACAAGTGGAGTACCTCAGGGTTCAGTCCTGGGGCCGCTCTTGTTTGCCATCTACTTCTCTGAAGTACAGGTCAACACTAAGGGACTCTGGCTAACAAAGTTTGCAGATGACTGCAAACTGGGTGCCATTATTGAATCCCCAAATGATATGGATATACTACAAAAGGGCCTTACAGAAACAGATGCTTGATGCCAGAGCCATGGGCTCAAGCTCAATGCCAAGAAATGTATTGTTATCCCCTTTGGGGAAAAACATGTATCCATGAATTACCATATAGGTGGCAGTACACTAAACACAAAGTGTGATAAGAGACTTGGGGACAGAGGTGGACAGTGGTCTCACCTTCGATAACCACATCGCCACAACAGTCAGGAAATCCTTCTATGTGGCACACCTCATCACGAAGGGCTTTTCATCCAGAAAAAAGGAGGTCATTGTCCCACTGTACTCATCCCTCATTAGACCCATTATAGAATACAATGCCCCATTTGGTATGTACCTCTCAAGACATCTGCAACAACTGGAAAGGCCTCAGAAATACCTCACTAAAAGAATCACAGGCCTAAAGCAGATGCCCTACGCTGACCGCCTTAAAAAACTCCAGCTATACTCTATCGCATATCGTCTGTTCAGAGGCGATCTCTGCTTAACATACAAGGCCATGTCAAACCCAGAGCTGTTGGACATGCTACACTTAAAGAAATCCCAATCCCTCAGAGCTACACGCGCCAGGGATCTAAACCTTGTCATCACAATAAACAAAACATGCTGGAGGGATAGGTTCCTGACCCAGAGACTCCCCAGACTCTGGAACAGATTGCCCATACATGTCAAGCAGAGTGCCTCTTTGGACCTCTTCAAGAGGAACCTTGATGATTGGATGGGAGAAAGGAAATTCATCCCAGGGATCACGTCATTCGCCCTGCTAGACAGGGGTCCAGGAAAGTAAATAATGTGGGAAAAAATAGCCAGGGAATTGTTATGGCTAGGCTTGTATAGGCCCTAGGGCTGATAGCCTAGTACCAACCTATGAACCTAGAAATGATAACATCTACTGGCAAACCTATAAATCATGCACAGCTTATTTTAGATCTTTTAGAATCTATTCAATTGCCTCGAAGGGTAGCTATTTGCAAATGTACAGCTCATACTAAACAGGATATAATTTCAAAAGGTAATGCGATAGCTGATGCAGCTGCAAAACAGGCAGCTACAGAGGTATTCCTTCTAGATAAGGAATGACAACCCTCTTAAACCTTGAATTTAGATATGTTAAAAACAATGCAGACACTCACTACGCAAGCAGAAAAACAGCGATGGATGAAACGAGGAGCAATCCTCGAAAAAGGACTGTACATCTCTAAAAAGAGGGAAAACCAATACTACTTTCCAACTTGTTCCGCTAGGCGGCATTGTTGAGCCATGGGCAGTGCCATTTCTCAACAGGGGGGATGGCACAGCTGGTGAGCCAGGTGTTCACAACGTACGGATTTACAAACTATTCTAAAAAATGTTGTTTAATGTGTCAGATCTGTAACAAACACCATGCACAGAGGGCGATAAAGCCTAAGCAAGGGAGTTTTCCCACACCACCATACCCATTTCACACTATTTGTATGGATTTTATAGAACTAAACAAATGTGAAAACAAGAAGTACTGTCTTGTCATTATAGATATGTTCTCCAGGTGAGTGGAGGCTTTTCCAACCAAGAATCCAGATGCAGCTACAGTAGCAAAGGTAGCTAAGGACATTCCTAGGTTGAGTATTCCGGAAAAAATCTATAGCTACAACTGTACGCACTTTGTAAACTCAAACCATACAGCAGCCGAGTAAGTTTTTCGGTATTTCTCTTAAAAAGCATTGTGCATATCATCCACAGTCTGCAGGGCTGGCTGAAAGGCATAATGGCATACTAAAAAGCAAACTAAGGAAATTGATAGCTGAAACAGGAAAAACCTGGCTGTACTGTTTATCTCTGGCATTGTTGAGCATGAGAACTGTCCCTACAGCAAAAGGGCTGACTCCTTTTGAAAAGCTGTATGGAAGGGCTTATTACACACCCCAGTGGAAACCTCTCATGTCATCAGACCAGGAAGCTGATTTTACACTAGCTGAATATATGAAAAAGTTGTTGAGTTCTAAACATCTGTTGCAGTTTAATTCTGTTTCAGGTCAGAAGCAAACTGAAACATCGGAAGTGACAGTGACGCCAGGAGACTGGGTGTGGATTAAAATCGTGAAGCGAAAGAACTGGGCATCGCCAAAGTGGGAAGGTCCATACCAGGTGCTTCTTTCAACACCTACTGCAGTTAAGATAGCAGAACGGGCTTTTTGGATACACCTGACGCACCGCAAGTTGATGAGAAACTTTGAATTGGACAAAGACCTTACCTCTCCATCGGGACCCTAAGCACAAAAGTCTGGCTGCAAGGGGGGGGGGGTCAGATCAATAGGAACTGATCAGTCTCAAACCCAGTGAAGCAATCATCGGTGCTAAGGTCCTGTAGGGCAGAGAGTAAGATCACGTGTCCAAGTAAAATGACTGAATCAAGAAAATATCTTTTTGGAAGAACTGGAGAAGACAGAGACAATACGGAACAATCATTTCCACAGAAATATTGCATGACCATCCTACTGATCATCATGGTAACAATAATCTTTTTGTTATGGCCATTTCTCTTCTCTGTTAAGCAAGGAGAATTTAGTAAGCGTGAGTGGCACCCGAACTTTAATACTTATCAGGCAATCGAATAAGTGTATGCTGAAACCTTCAATGTTTTGAATTGCTGGATCTGCACAGCTCTACCAACAGCATATGGGGGATTATTGCTAGCTTCAGTTCCCCTAGGGGCTAATAAAACCTGGGAAAACCTAATTCATGAACATCGAATGTCACATCAGAAGAAAGTAGCATTACAATTGTCTATTCGTCAAAAGGGAACTGTGTGTTTTCATAAGAATGATAGTCAGGGTAGGATGGAGCCATTGCAATGTAACAGTTCCTTACAGATGCTACACTAAACCTGATAACACCAGATCTTATTGCAATACAAACTACGATTCGTTTTTTGAATTGATGCATAGAACAATTGAGGAAGTAAAACGTGATTCTGTTCTCTACAAACAACTGTCCATAATTGACAGAAAAATGTTTCACGCAGGACAAGGGTATGTTTATAGTAAAGTTACCACTAAAGTAGAAGTTTGTTACTTTATATGCGGAAGAAAAGTATATAAATGGCTACCTGAAAACTGGTCCGGTAGCTGTTTTTTGGGGTACCTGGTTCCGACCATACGACACATGGCAGTCTTACCTCAAGGGAAAATTCGGAATGTCCGAGAAATCAAGAAGCCTGCTAATCCAGTGGGACAAATCGATGCACCCTGGAAATACCACCATGACTTAGGCCCCGGGAATAACAAAGGACTGTCGCACATGGATCTGGGTGATGTCATATCGTGGACAGGCATAATACCAGCATATGGAGCAACGAAATCTATCTGGGAGCTGAGAAAACTATCTAAACTTCTTGAAATAATGAGTAATGCAACCTTTTCTGCTCTAGAATTGGTAACTGATGAACTAACTGCCATGAGAACAGTGGTACTTCAAAATCACATGGCTCTTGACTTCACGTGGTACGTGGAGGAGGTACGTGCGCTTTAATCCAGGAGGAGTGCTGTTCGTATATTCCTAACAAACACAAGATAGACAACCATCTTGAAGTAATTCAGCAGGTGTTGGCTATGACCAAACTAGGACCAAATCCATTGACGGACTTTTTCCAGAAATGGTTCGGGGGTTGGGGCAGCATCCTGATGAACATTCTGATTGCCATCTGTGTAGGGATAGCCTTACTGATGGTGTGTGGATGCTGCTGCAAGGACTAGTTAAAAATATCATGGACGCTTCAGTTTCAGAAACTTTATATCAGGATACTGAATTCGAGGAATTACTCAAAACTGAAGAAATGCTTTTACAGGTTTAAACTGAATGACTCTCTAACCGCAAATCCTAAGTAGGAAATGGTTATGAGAAGAAAAACTGTTTATGTTTGTTTTGAAGGTAGAATAAAGTATTAAAAGGGAGGAAATGTTAAGAAAATGTATAACTGCAATGTGCAAGCTTAGATGCATTTAGGGTTAAAAAGAAATTAATATGTTTATTCTGCTTATTCTGTGTGAAATATGTGCAGCTGCAGGAAACCTTGATAAGAGAACAATTGACGCCTGAAAGTCTACCAGTCAGCAGAATGTGTATCGAGGCCAGGGCTGTATCTTGACCCTACGCAAATGTATCATATCAAGAACTGGACAGCTGAAGAAGTGCGAGAAACAAAAGAGGGCTGAAATTAGCCCAAGGCCAGGTTGTTTTTCCTCAAACATGTTTTTGCAAATCAGCAATTTTCTGACCATGTCAGCAGTAAATCTAACAATACTCTTCTTTTCTGACCATGTCAGCAGTAAATTTAACAATATTTTCTTGTGTACATGCAGAGAACTGTATAAGAATAGCATGCTGAACTATGGAAAAGCAGACAAACCTTGTACTTGCATGCTTTGTCTCCTTGTGCAAGTAATTAAGGGTGCCTTACTTGAACCTTACGTGCATTGATCTTTGTGTTTTCCTTTACAGTCTCCCACATAACATAGCTGGTCTCACTAACCTCTTGTAGACCTTCCCTTTCACTCTTACTGGTACTCATCTTCCACAAATCACTCCTGCCACTTCTTTACCCTGCCTGTACTCTCTTCTTCACCTCTCTTCCACGGTCGCCATTACTTTGACCTGTTGATCCCAAGTATTTAAACTCATCCACCTTTGCAAACTCTATTCCCTGCATCCTCACCATTCCTCTATCCTCCCTCTCATTCACACACATATTCTGTCTTAGTCCTGCTGGCCTTCATTCCTCGCCTCTCTCGAGCATATCTCCAGGTGATCCTCAACCTGTTCCCTACATATCACAATGTCATCTGCAAACGTCATAGTCCACAGGGACTCCTGTTTGATCTTGTCTGTCAACTTGTCCATCACCACTGCAAATAAGAAAGGGCTCAGAGGTTATCCTTGATGTATCCCACCTCCACCTTAAACGCATGCGTCACTCCCACTGCCATACTACCCTTGTACACATCCTGTACCACTCTTACATACTTCTCTGCCACTCCCGACTTCCTCATACAATACCACAACTCCTCTCTAGGCACCCTGTCATATGCTTTCTCCAAGTCCACAAAGACAATGCAACTCCTTCTGACCTTCTCTGTACGTCTCCATAAATACTCTCAGAGCAAACATCGCATCTGTAGTGCTTTCCTGGCATGAAACCATACTGCAGATCACGAATCACCACTTCCCTTCTTAACCTAGCTTCTACTACTCTTTCCCATAATTTCATGCTGTGACTGACCAATTTTATCAGTCTGTAGTTACTACAGCTCTGCACATCACCCTTATTCTTAAAAATCGGTACCAAAACACTTTCTCCACTCCTCAGACATCCTCTCACTTTCCAAGATTAAACAATCTGGTTAAAAATTCCATTGCCATTTCTCATAAACACCTCCAAGCTTCCACAGGTATGTCACCTGGACCAACAGCCTTTCCAGTCTTCATCCTCTTCAAAGCTATCCTTACTTCCGCCTTGCTAATCTGTTGCACTTCCTGATTCACTATCCCCACATCATCCAACCTTCTCTCTCTCCCCCTCTCTCATTCTCTTCATTCATCAGCCCCTCAAAGTACACTTTCCATCTCTCCAACACACACTCCTCGCTTGTGAGTATGTTTCCCTCATTATCCTTTATCACCCTTACCTGCTGCACATCTTTCCTAGCTCGGTCCCTCTGTCTAGCCAATTGGTGCCGGTCCTTTTCTCCCTCCTTAATGTCCATCCTTTCATACAACTCTCCATACGCCTTATCCTTAGACTTTGTCACCTCTATCTTTGCCATGCACCTCATCTCCTTATACTGTCTACCTTTCTCTCTGACAATCCCACTTCTTCCCCAACCTCTTTCTCTGTATACTCTCCTGTACTTCCTCATTCCACCACCAGGTCTCCTTGTCCTCCTTCCTCTGTCCAGATGTCACACTAAGCACCTTTCTAGCTGTCTCCCTTATATTAATTTAGAATAACCATAGCAGGATTAGGTATTTGATGGTACACGCGAAAGCACTGACTCGCTTTTTCTGGATCATGACCAGTTAACACATACAAGCATCCAGATGAAGGTAAATGTAGATGCCCTTGAACCTATGAAGTGCTAAAACTGGAGCTAATCATACAGTCCAAAGAGAAATGATGTGACTTGGAAGTGTATTCATGCAACAAGTCTGAGGAGGTTCCAGTGCTCCCTGTACCTGACAGCAGTGATTGGAGTAATACATTACAGTATGCAATATATTACTGTAATATACTACAGTATGAAATGTATTACAATTTCTAGTAACTAGTAATACAACCAGTTACTTTTTCAAAGTAGTAACTAGTAATAGCAATATATTACATTTTTTAGTAACTTAAATGCGAGTTACTTTTGAGTTACTTTTGCTTAAACCAGTGGTTCTCAACGTGGGCAATACAGCCTCCTAAAGAGTGATGGAAAACATCCAGGGTCCTTATATAGTATGGATAGTAATGAGATGTTAGGATTTAAGAGACTTTGAAGTGGTAATCTGGATAAAAAAATTACAGCATAAAGTTGGCACAACTCAATAAGTAGCATTCATGATAGATCATTATAATTATTCTGGAGTAAGATTTGCTTCATTTTTTAGCACTGCAAGGAGGTGAAAGCTAATGATGACCAGACTCCGGCCCTGCCCTAGTACTGTGGGGAGACTCAACCACTAAAACATCCCCAAACACTGGGACAACTCTAGCCTGCTAGAGATCCAATCCTTACCTTGCTGTATAATAAATGGCATTAAATTTTCTATGCCACCATCAACTGGAATCATCAGTTGAACACCCAATGCCCCAACCCACTGTACCAAGCAGGACTCTTCTGGTAGACCTGTGATCAACCAACTTTTATGTTCCATTTAAAATTCTTTTAGGGTTTTGATTTTTAGTTGCAGAAAATAAGAAAATGTGATAGGTTTTTATAGGTCTTGTGTTGCTGGATGGTTTGGTTTAATTATTATATGCGAGTCTCTAGCTATAAAGACTAGTAGTAGTCTACTCCTTTCGGCTGTGCCCATTAGGGATCACCACAGTGTATCAGTGTGCAGAACAAGCGGCAGTGGAGTTTTACTTCATAGAGGTGCCAGCCCAGTGTCAAACCTTCTTCAGAAGGCACACACGCACACACCTAAGGCCAATTTGGAATGTCTAATCCATCTGCAGCACGTCTTGGGAATGTGGGAGGAAACTGGAGCACCCTGAGAAAACCCAGTCGAACACAGGGAGTGTAGATCACAGTGTGTATGTGTTATACCTTTAGTTCATGGGCATGTGCATAGAAGTATTGAGCACAGGCAAAGGTGCCATTTTGTGTAAACAGCTGGAGTGAAAGCATGTATGTATGTATGTATGTATGTATCAGTTAGTTCATTTAAGTTTTATGTTCCAGTCATCCATCCTGATGCGTTTGTGTGCAATAAATATTTTAAACTAACACCAAAGCTTCATCATCTTATTTGATTACACAAGACAAGTGACATGGTGTCAGAATAAGATCTGAAGTCAAAACTTAAAACCAAGAGGCGCAGTCAGAAATGGAAGAATATACAAGAGTGGTTCAAACAACTCGCAAATAGACTAGTCTAAACAGGTCAGAACTATTTCCAAGCACTTTAACTCATTTAAATGATTTTTCTCTCAGTGGATATAAAGCGAAGTATTCAAAGCCAATTACTGAATAAACAAAATTGTCAAAATTACGACATATTGAAAAAAGCACTTGAAATAATTACAAAAACATTTGAAACAATATCCGAATCATATAAAATGTTTGAAAAAGAAAAAACTTTTCACAATGTACTACTTTTTCACATTAACTAAAGCTATTCAAAGTATCTAAAGTACAGTGTTGGCAGTGTGTGTGCAGTATTACAGTGTAATCTTTTCAGAGAGTACAGTTATTTCAAAGAGTCTGTTGTGGAGCCGAATATAATTACAAGTACCTGGTGTGTGTTTGATACTTATTCGGCATGGCGGAGGGATTTCACAGACCTGGTCCGCTTGTGTTTGACAATAATATTGCTGAAAATTAGAGAATGTTTGCGCAATAATATGATACTTTCAGACAGGTTGTTTTTTTTCTGATAAAGACGCACTACAAAAGCATTTATTCTGCTCAATTTAGCTGGTGCAGAAGCCGTTGAGAGAGAATGTTCATTTGTGTATGCACCTGCTGTTTATGCAGAGGAGGGGGGAAGACCACCATATTGTGATACAGGCAGAAATGTGGGAAGACAGAGTGTTTAAAACATAAATTTAGAGAAATGTACACCCCTCAAACGAATATTACATGGAGAAGCACATTTTTACACAAGAGATCAAAAGCCTGGTGAAAGTTTTGCAGCATATATAACGGACTTGAGACGGCGCAAAAACGTGCAGATTTGGTGATCTGAGAGTTGAGTTGATATAAGACAGGTGTGTGTGGTGTTAATAATGATGCAGGGAGAAAGATTGTGCTTCGAGACAGTGACTTACTTTTAAGCAACATTACAGAGATTTGTCAAGCTATATGAGCTTACGGAGAAGCACACGAATATGCTTCCGAATGAGAAGAGCATGCTTGCAGCTTCTTCCAGCACAAATGTTGACAGTATGCAGCATGAGGTTAAGAGGTACAGGCCCAAAGGGTTGGCTCCCACAATGAAACCCAAGGGAGCTTCAAGTAAAACCCAGGGCACACACAGCAAAACTGAGGGGTGATTTAGCAAAACCCACAGTAAACCTCATAGTCAACTGTTGTACTTGTGGAGGCAGTCATGAATGAGAAAAATGCTTAGCTTTTGGCCAGCAATACCACAGATGTAAAAAGTGGAATCATTTCAGAAAGCTTTGTAAATCTAGAGAGGAATATTCTTTTAGTAAGAGAGACCATTCCAAGAAGCAAGATGATCAAAACGAAATATGCAACTCTACTTTTTATGTTGATGGTTTGTGCTTGAGGGAAAGGTTAATGCAGTAGATTTGTTGACAAAAAGCCAAGTACTTTGTACTGTATTGATTAATGGGAGACCTGTAGAGCTCAAAACTGATACTGGTTCAAAGTGCAATGTTATGTCAGCAGAAATGTTCAACGTAAAAGCTGGTGAAAAACTAAAAAAGTGTGCAAAGCTTGTTGCTTATGGTGGTGAAGAGATTTAAACTGAAGACTCCGTAGTGCTTTCATGCTATCCTACTGGCAACAGCCAGGACTTGTAGTTTTACATAGTCAAAAGACACATGCAGTCATTTGAAAATGAGACTGACTTCATTTAATAAGGAAGTTCACCATGTAAGCATCAACAACAACGAAGGTTTCACACAGAATATATTTTTTCTGAATATGCTGACATTTTCAAAGATGGGCTTGGCAAACTCACAGTTGTGTACTCCACAGTTAGACCACAAGGTAAGCCCAGTTGTCAGACCAGCACGGAAGGTTCCAGTAGTAATGCAGGGCAAAGTAAAAGCAGAGCTAGACAGAATGGCAGATTTAGGAGTTATTTTTCCAGTAGAAGACCCTACTGAATGGATATCCTACATGATAGTAGCTCATAAGAAAAGCTCAGATGACATCTGAATATGAAGTTACCAGAGAGATTTGAACAAAGCACTGAAACATCATCTAATGCATACAGGTGAAGTTGCTGCTCTCATGCCAAACACTTTTTTCTGTCTTGGATGCAAACGTTCATTTTGGCAGATTTTACTTGATCGAAAATCTTCCTTGCTAACCATTTTCAGTACACCATTTGGAAGGTACAGATTTTTGAAAATGCCATTTGGGATAAATTCTGCTAGTGAAGTCTTCCAACATGCGATGGAGCAGATTTTTTCTGGTTATTCATGTGCTGTTACAGAAAATGATATTCTTGTAGGAGGCAATGGTGGAGTCGAACATGACAGAAACCTCAGAAAAGTTCTAGATCATGCTTGTGAATCTTAAACCAAATCCTCACAATTGTAAATTCAGGCTAAAATAAGTTACTGATGTTGATCACTTGTTTACCAGTTCTGGCTTAAAGCCAGATCAGTCCAAGCAAGCTGCAATTCTTGAGTTGCCAGCTCCAAACAATGCCACATCTTTACAACATTTTCTTAGTATAGTCAACTATTCAGGCAAGTTCATTTCTGACTTAAGTGAGCTTTCAGCACTGCTACAAGAGCTGACAATTAAACATGCAACCTGGTCCTGGTTGGACCACCAACAAATAGCATTTTTGTCCTGAAACATAAAATTGACAGTCCACCCACTGAGATATTATGATGTTCACAAACCTGTAAATCTTTCCTGTGATGCTTCAGAATATGGCCCTGGTGCAGTAATTCTTCAACAGAGTAGACCAGTAGCCAATGTGTCTAATCAACTCAAGCGGAGATGCAGTATGCGCAATTTGAAAAAAGACATTTCGGCAATAGTGTTTGCATGTTCGAAGTTCAATGATTATACATTTATGGCCAACCTATCCAGACTGAAACTGACCAGCCTCTGGTTACTATTTTGAGTAAAATGCACACAGCTCCAGCTAGACTGCAACAGTAAAACTTCAATATGGTTTACACAAAAGAAACTTCTTTATCTTGCTGATACTTTATCCAGATCGCCTAGACAAACCGATTAACAGCATGACAATGAAAAAGCTGATTTTGAAGTTATAAAAGTGAGAAACTTTCTTCCACGTCTTAGAAATCACACAGCTTCTGATCGAGTTCTCTAGAAGCTGAACCACTTCATTAGTCATGGATGGCCAGCAAAACAACCTTGTTTACCACTAGATGTGCAGCAGTATATACTTTTCCTTAAACTGAGACAAGATTTTGATGGAAGATGGTGGTATGAAAGGTCCAAAAGTGGCAATTCCAAAATCCTTGCAACAAGAGTATATTAAAATCTTGCATCAAGGTCACCCTGGAACTGATTCTACCAAAAGAAGGTTGAGAGGGCTAGTATTTTGGCCTGCTATGTCAAAAGATCTTGAGAAGGAAATCTCAGCTTGTTCAACCTGTAACAGTACTAAACTGCACTAACAAAAAGAACCACTTCAGCTGAACCAGGTTCCTGAATTACCTTGGACAATAGCCACAGATATTTTCGAATGGAATGCTCAACATTATTTGGTATAGTAGACTCTTATTCAAATTGGTTCAGGACTGACCTACTTGTTAACCTAACTTCCTGTACGGTCATTACGAAATTGAAGAAACATTTTTCTGTCCACGGTAGTCCACACAAAGTCATTTCTGACAATGGTGCACAGTTTATAAGTCAGCAGTTTAAAAGACTTGCTGAGACATGAGATTTTGCTCATGTTACTAGTAGTCCTGAGTGTCCACAATCTCATGGCTTGGCTGAATATGCACTTCAAAGTGTGAAACAGTTGGAGAAACCCGAAAGAGACAAAACCAAAATTTCTCAATTTCCTTAATCTCAGATACATTCCTCTAATTTACTTGGTTCACCTGTTCAGAGATGTTCAGAGATTGCCGTCGAGACAAACCAACTACACTACCAATCAGTAAGAATGTTGATTCCAAGTGCTAAAAACACAACAAAGCAGTAAAAGCTCAACTCATGAAAAAGCATTTGTCACAGAAATTCCATTATGACAAAACCAGCAAACCTCTCAAACCATTAAAAGGAGGAGAGATAGTGAGGATGCAGACAGCAAAAAGATTTTGCTAGAGTAGGACTTTTGGAACATGTGTGTGGAACCAAGATCGTACATCACTAAGTCAAAAGGAATGGAATTTATGTGGAATTGGACACTTTTATTGCTGGTGTCTCAGTGTTACAGCATAGTCTGTAATGGAGACTCTCAATTCTCAGAGTATGCTAGCAAATGTTCCTGCTCTAAAAGTGTCCCTGAAGTTCCTAATGAACACCATTCGCCAGTAACTGTCCCTGTTGCTAAACCTACTACTAACCATTACGTAACGAGGTCAGGTTGTATCTCAAGACCAAACCTAGAAACAGGGCAACCCGGACACAATTGATCTTGTGTTTATATACTTTGCGTGTGTATCCGATTGTCATTTTTTATTTGCATGACAAAATTATCAGTGAGGGAAGATGTAGATCATATAGTGTGCTTGTTGTACCTTTAAAGCCACTGTAGTTCATGGGCACAAGCACACAAGTACTGAGCGCATGCAAGCAGAATGCCATTTTGTTTAAGCAGCCAGAATGAAAGGAGGTCTACTTCATATAACACTGAAATTTCATAACGTTGAATTTCATAACACTGAGACCAAAACATAGAACACTCAGAACAATGATAGTGTGTTTCATAACATTGAAAACTACAATGCATATGTAAATAACACCCTGTCAAACTATAACACCTAGCAAACATTTTCTCCTAACCTCATGAGGTTAGGAAATTTACTTTTTTCCACTGTAGTGTGATCTTGGAGTTGGTATATTTAATTTACGGGGGGGGGGGCAGAGCCCCCACATGGGGGTGTAGTGGGGCTTGCCCCCCTGCAGAAACATAGTAGAAAGTGCATTTGTTAGTTAGGTGGTGTTGTATATTGGTGGTATTTACTTGTGCAATGTAGTTTTCAATGTTATGAAGCACATTTTCAATGTTCTGAGTTTTCAGTTTTTTGGATTTTCGATGTTATGATCTCAATATTCTGAAATTTAACATTATGAAATTTCAGTGTTATGAAGTATACCCAGTAAAAGCATGTATGTGTGTAACAGTCAGTTCATTTAAGTTTTATGTTCCAGTCATCCATCCTGATGTGTGTGTGTGTGTAATAAACATGTTAAACACCCAAACCTCACTGTCTTTATTTTAATACACAAGACAAGCGACAGGGAAGACATGGAGACTCTGCAAAGAAGGTACCTCAACCAAGAATCAAACCAAAGACCCTCTTACTGTGAGCTGACAATACTAACCAATGCATCATTGTGCCACCCAGCTATAAACAGTAATTTGCTGGAGTTTTTCAACTGTTAAATGCTATTCATCATCATTGTAGCATCATGTATACAACTTTAATACTGCACTTGTTGTGTGAGTAAATCTGAACATTATAACTGATAAACTACACTTATGTAAAAGTAACACATTAGTTAGTAACTAGTAATATATTACTTTTTTAGAAATGTAATAAGTAACAGTAATATATTACTTTCACTGTAAAGTAACTAGTAATAGTAACGTATAACTTTTATAAGTAACTAGCACAACACTGCATGACAGTGTGAAAAAGAGAGACACCCTTCATACCAAAGGTGACTAAGAGAATCTGGTAACATTCAAGTCTCGCCTGCCATTGCTTTTAACATCTTGAACTTTTTTTCATCAACAAAACCTTGTTCACCTTGAACAGCTCTACAAGAACTCTCCCAGATTCTTCCCTCTGGCTACTAAAAAAGGTCTAGAAAAGAATTTTCTCCCGTTCCACTGACAGAACTCCTGTTATGGCCAGCGACATTTTGTTTAACATGGTCCTGACTAAAGCCACCTGGCTTGGTAGTAAAGAAAAGTCATCCTTATGAAGGGGAGAGGGAGGGGTGGAGAAAGAGAGAAATTAATTAGAAACAATTTAAGGCAGCGAGCTCCTTACTCACAAATTTTGTGGTCAATATAAAAACACCAGATTCTGAAAAGGTACAGTCTTCCTAACTACTTTTCGGCAGCAGAGGGAAATGAGGTAATAATGTTTGACAGGCTTTCTTGGATGAAGGTCAGGTACAGTGGTCCCCACAATGCCTGCTTTCATCTCTGCCTCCTCTCCACTGACATTTTTGGAAGCTCTCTGCTTGAAATGCTCAACCCAGAACTATTTTTGATGAAAAGGTAAACACTTAGTTGGAAAATTCTTGTCATACATTCGCATCAAGGAAAGACATGCTGGCTAACCATCTGAAAGTTGTCCTTCAAGGTTCTGTTCCAGAGAAACTTTCTTCTGGAATCTTTTTCTCGGATGTCAAAACTGATGCAGTAGCTGGTTCACCAAAAATGTAGAGGTCTGCAAATTTGGCAGTACTGTTCTTAACCCCCCTGACACTATCTTCAGCAGTTAAACATTACACACAAACTGTGCAGCGGAAAGTACAGTTGTGTAAGTTGAACTTGCCATAGCAGTACAAGTTCAAACGATCACTGTTGCAGTAGCCTTAGCTATATTAGTTACAACCTGCCATAGATAACGCTTTGGGAGCTATCCAGCTGTTCTAATGGCACCTTCCACTTGCCCAAACTGTTGAACAGCTTGAGCTGAGCAAACTAAAACACAAGTTTGGACATGAACCCTTTAAAGCTTTCCTGCCTAATCTGAGTAAGCGGAGCCCTGAAAGGACAATGCAAGGCTGGCATAAAAAAAACAAGGGGGCAGAGGGAGTGGCTACTGCAGCAGTAACTATTCCAATAACTACCCTTATGATAAGTTTAACTTACACAATGGTGCTATGTTCACCATACTGATCACTACTACAGTAGCCTTAACTATATGGGTAGATTACCTTAACTAACTACATTTGGTAGATGAAAGGTGAAGAGTCCAGGAGCCCCGTGGAGCTGGTCCTAACTGCAAAGCTTGATCTGGAGCTAGTAAATGCATCAAGTTTACAGGGTTTTGTAAATGTACATAGAGAGGACCAAATAGCAGATTCTAGAATACTTCTACAATTCAACCCTTCCCAAAAAGCCATAAATGAAGCTAAAGTCCTGGCAGAGTGGGTCTTAACCCTGTCTGGAACAATTTGTTATAAGTATAACCATTTAGAAAAGTCTGTTTTGACACGGGCTGTTCCCTTCCTCTTACTTTCACAAGAAATAAAGAACGGACCCTAAGATCTGAAAGATTTAGTTCTGTCAAGACAGTACCAGATTTGTCTGTGGCTATCCAAGGTATAGAGCATCCTTTCTCCCTTGTTTAAGGTTCAGGAAAGAGAAAGTACAGTTCTGTACACTTAGCATAAATGTAGATGTTAAGAGTGTATTCACTGTTGCAGTCATCACACTTTGGTTATCTGCCTGCAGCTAGCCCTCAGTTGGCCCGAATACCAGAGTCTTGGGATTCCTGCATCGGATGCTGTCACTTCTTCCATGACGTCAGGCCGTCAGGGGTATAAAACATGCAGCAGAAGCCATTACATCAGTTGTTCTTGTCCCAGATGTCAGGAGCCCCCAAAATAGGAAGAAATTACACGGTGTGGAACACCTCCAGTAAACAATAAATACTATTGCCATAAAATATGGCCAAAAAGAGAAGATAGGTAGGAATGCATAGAAAAGTCAAGGGGCTGGAGGGAGGGTGACCAGGACTGCAACACTGAATACACTCTAACATCTACATTTATGGTAAGTGTACACAACTGTACTATGTTCTTCGTGTTTCACTGTTGCAGTCCTCACACTTTGGTAGATTCCCAAAGCTGAGGAAGGGTGGAGGCAGTCAAGAAGTATTAGGGCTGGCTAGCAGACCTTTTAAGACTGCGGTAAGCAAATCCAACTCTGGACTTAGAAAAGATAGGCAAGTGGTAATGCTTGGTGAAGGTGTTTACAGAACTCCAGGTAGTAGTTTCCAGGATGTCCCTGGTAGGGACACCCCTGGGAAATGCTGTTGAGGTTGAGGTAGCCCTAGTGGAATGGGTTCTGATCCCCTGTGGAGTAGGTTTTTCATGGTGTTTGTAGCAGAAATGGATGCAGTGTGCTATCCATTTGGAGATGGTTTGCTTGGAAATGACCTTGCCCTTTGCCCCGGTAACAAAGCTGACTAGCAGCTGGTCAGATTTTCTGAAAGGTTTAGTCCTGTCAAGGTAGAACCTAAGCTGCCAGTGCACATCCAAGGAGTGCAGGAGCCTTTCCCCTTTATTCTGAGGACTAGGGGAAAAAGGCTGGTAAATGGATCAATTGCTTTAAAGACACACTAGATACCACCTTGGGCATAAATGATGGGTTAGTCCGGAGGGAAACCCTGTCCACATGGAAGATAAAGGGTTCCACAGCCATAAGGGCCTACAACAGACACTCTTCTTGCTGAAGTGATAGCTAGAAGTAAGGCTGTTTTCCAAGAGAGAAATTTTAACTCTGCTGTAGCAGCAGGCTCAAAAGGGGGGGGGAGCGTGAGCTTCTCTAGTACAAAGAGAAGGTCCCAGGCTGGAGTGGGAGCTCTTTTTGGGGGTCTTAAGTTGTTAGCTCCTCTCAGGAGCTGTTTGACCAGAGGGTGAGAAAGGAGGGGTGGCTCAGTACTGTAATGAGCCGAGATGGCAGACACATAAATCTTAATTGAAGAGAAGGACAGGCCTTTGTGGAGCAGTTCTGCTAGACAATCTGAGATTTGAGGTAAGGTGGGCACGGTTGTGTCCTTTCCCTGAGACTGGCTCCAAGAACAGTATATTTTCCACTTTTCTGAATAGGATTTCAGAGTGCTAGGCCTCCTGGCCTCAAGGACGACATCCAGCTCCTGTTTGCTGAGGGTTACTGGTGATGTATTCAGGGGATGAGCCAGGCTGCTAGGTCCAGGGTTTGCAGCCAAGGATGCAAAATCTGGCCCTCATACTGGGACAGCAAAAAAGGGGTCCGAGGCAGGTGACAGGGTGGCACTGTCAGACTGCATAAAAGTGGGTACCAGTGCTGGCATGGCCAGCCTGGTGTAATCAGGACTGTCCTTGGCTTGTCCTGTTTGACCTTGAGTAGTACTTTCGAGAGGAAGGGCAGAGGGGCAAAGGCATAGATTGAGAGGTTCTCATGTAAAAAGGACAGGGCATCCACTTTCCATGCTTGTTTGTGGGGAGTTCTGGTGCAAAATTTGCTGAGTTGATGGGTTCTGGGGGGAGGCAGAGGACAACCTCGGGTGCCCCCCCACCCGTGGATCGGAAGCTTGGAATGATTTGGGTTCCAGTTTCCACTCGTGTAGGTCCATTAGATTTCTGCTCAAGTCGTCTGCCAGTGAATTTAGTTTGCCTGGCAGGAATTGAGCTTTCAAATGCACCTGATTGCTCAAGGCTGTGTTCCACAGACCCATGCCTAAACTGCAGCGTGGGTAGGATTGAGTTCCACCCCTGCATGTTTATGTACCACATAACTGTGGTGTTGTCTTGTCTTTATCAAGAGTTGTCCTGGAAAGGTAAGGTATTTGAAGGCTATCAGTGCATTCTGTACAGCTAACATTTCTTTTTAAATTGATATGCAGGTGCATTTGTCTTGGGCTCCATTTGCCTTGAATGCATTTGCCTGCCACGTGAGCCCCCCATGCATAGTCTGATGCATCTGTTGTCAGGGTTTGGGCGGCGGGGGGGTTGAGTGAAAGGGAGTCCCTCATTGTGGTAGCAGGCCTCAGTCCACCAAAGGAACTCTGTCCTTAGGCAAGGAATGATAGGAATCATTGTTTCCAGGTTCTGAGAATGTTGACACCAGAGACTTTTTAAGTACCACATAAGCTTCCTCATATGCAGTCTTGCATATGGAATTAGTAGAATGCAAGAGGCCATAAACCTAGGGCTTGCAGTATTTTTCTTGCAGATAGCTGGGTTTGGGTAGCCAGTAGTTTGTCAAATAAACTGTTTTTTCTGGAGTGAGGAATGCCATCTGGGAAGTTGTGTTCAAGCTTGCTCCCAGGAATACAATATTTTGGCTGGGTACCAGATATGATTTATTTTAGTTGAAGGTATACACCTGAGAAGTTAGAAGTCTCTTTACAAATGCCAGGTGCTGAAGTAGCAATTCCTGACTGTCCGCCTGAATCAGGCAATCGCCCAAGTATGGGTAAATTTGAATTTTTCTCTGCCTGCAGTATGCAATGGCTGGGGCCAGGCATTTTGTGAATACCCTGGGAACAGAAGATAAGCCAAAGGGAAGTGCAGAACTGATAGTGCATAGAGCCTGCCCTGAAACGTAGATATTTCTTGCAAGATTCCCTTATGGGGATGTGCAGATAAGCTTCTTTTAAGTCCTAGGGTGACCATCCAGGAGTCCTTGCCTAGCACAGAAAGCAGCTGTTGGAGAGTAAGCATTCTGAATTTTGGAACCACCAGGAAAGTGTTGAGAACGGACAGATCCAAGAATGGCCGCCAAGAGTTTTCTTTCCTGGGCACCAGAAACAGTCTGGAGTAGAAACCCTGTCCCCTTTGCTCTGTTGGAACAGGTTGAATAGCCTTGATATTGAGAAGAGAAAAGTACTTGCTTTTGGGCCTCTGCCCACTGGTTTGGGGGAGGTCTGGCAATCCGCTTGGGGTTGGCAGTGAGTGAAGTAGAATCTGTATCCCTGGGATACAATGTTTAGGACCCATCGGTCCTGGGTAATGTACTCCCAGTTTTTTGCATGCAGGGCGAGTTTTCCTCCTAGGGTGCAAGTACTTGAGCCTTACTGTGAAGCAAGATAGACAAGTAGTTATGAACTTTTTCCATAAGGGGGTGGCTTACCAGTCCGTTTTAGAGGGGGCACTCCATTGTTTAAATCTCTGCATACCCTGAGACTGTAGTCCCTGGGTTTGGACTGAGAATGCCTGGGAGAGAGAGTGGAAAGGACCAGTTTTTAAGAAGGCCAATGCCTACTGAATCTAAGTGGCTGCAACTGTAAGAAATCTTTGTTTGCATAGATTTAGCTTTCTCCTCCATCTTTTTAAGAACAACTTCTGCTTTTGCACCACAGAAACTTTCCTGGTTTAATGGAGCATCTAGTAATTTCACTGACATGGTCTGGCAAGATTTGCTCATTTAGCCAAGCATGCCCTCTCAGTACAGACCCAATGACAGCAGCCCTGCAAGATAAGCTTCTAAGGCATCAAAACCACATTGCAAAGTATGTTTACTGACTTGGTTTGCAGAATGCATTAACTCTTGTAAATATTTATTTTCTGCACAGTCTGGAAGAGACAACATTTTTGTTTAATTAATTCCATATGATGCTGCTGGTACTTCAACATGTGAAACTGGCAATTCAAAGCCCTGATGGCAAGAGTTGCAGAGGTATATACCTTCTTATCCCATCTGTCTAAATCTCTAGAATCCCTGTCCGAAGGGGTATGGTTTTTGGCTGTAGTAGCCTTAATGCCTTTAGGTCCCTGGGAAATGGTCTCTGGATCTGGAGTGGGTTTCTGAGACAGAGAGAGACAGAGAGAGACAGAGAGAGACAGAGAGAGACAGAGAGAGACAGAGAGAGACAGAGAGAGACAGAGAGAGACAGAGAGAGACAGAGAGACAGAGAGAGACAGAGAGAGACAGAGAGAGACAGAGAGAGACAGAGAGAGACTTTCTAGGAGCTGGTGGTAGAGTATCAGGAGTAAGACTGGATTCCATAAAGACATCTTCTACAATGCCCAGGACAGGGGGTATAGCTAGAGGCCTGTGCTGAGGCAAGTCTAAAAATTCTCTGTGCCTCATTTTGGACTGAGGGTAGTCCTGGCATTCCCAGTGGAAATGCTCTCAAAGTATGCAAGGTTTCACCAAAAGAAAAATCCTCTTGGGGGGAGGCAGAGTGTATGGAATCCTCTGCATCCGAATCCTCATAGGTAGATAAGGATACATCCTTGGTAATCAGAGGGATCAGAGTCATCGGACTCATGCTCTGTAGAATCAGAAGGAAAATCAATTCTTTGTCTTTTACAGGGGGAAGGCGGTCTTCCCCTAATTAAAGTTATAAGGTCTTAAGCCATTCTAAGCATTTGTTTCCGTGGTAGAAAGGGGGTTTAAGCATGCACTTTGGTATTCTGTTTTCTAGGAGTAGTGCGAACTCTGTGCCCGAGAAACTCTGTAATTTTAGTCAAAAACAAAGCTGTCTGTTTAATGCAAACATCATGTCAGAATACACCCTCAGAAGCTGGAGCCTGCAGACCTCCAGACCCACCCAAGGTAGAGACATCTGCAGGTTCCATAGGTCGAAGAAGCATCTCTGGGCATACCGGACTCCGAATGGGTATCAGCAGAGGGCTGCGAATCTGTAGGAGCGGGTATCAGGGGCTGCGGAAGCACCTCACTGAGTACCAGCGGACTGGCAACTAATTTAACAGAAGCGCCATATGCAGTTTTAAACCTATGCGGTCTGTCTCGGTCTTTATCCTTACTTTTTTTGGAAGATCGGTAGTCGATGGCTTATCGAAGCCATTTTGGAATACGGAGAACAAGAGCAAAAGAATTTAGCGACAAAGACAGCCCGATGACGAATAGTTCGGGCATTAAACAAGGCCCAAAACCTACAGCGAGGAACGTCATGGTCTGGGCCTAAACAGATGATGCAGTAAGAATGAAAATCTCTGTGAAGTATTTGCTTTCCACATACAAGACAATTGTTAACTTTTTCTGACATTGGTTAGAGCAAGAAAAAAGGAACCCCAACGGGATACTTGGCTTTAGAAGACTTCAGGTTTAAAACTCGAAAAACAAAATTTTCAGGAAGCGGCCGACCGGCACATGTGAACTGCCTCTGCTTCGGGCTCCCAAGCGGCAAGAAAAGCTGATGTAATTGCATCGGCTGCGTGTTTTATACCCACGACGACCTGATGTCATAGAAGAGGTGACAGCATTCGAAGCAGAAATCCCAAGGCTCTGGTATTTGGACTGATAACCCAAGTGTGACTACTGCAACCGTGAAACACGAAGAACATCTTTCATGCAGTAACACACATCTATAAACACACACAGCAGGAGGCACGGGCAAGTTCTGTAATCTCGAACAACTCATCGTATTTTCTGTGGGACTGAGAAACCTCAGTGTTCTCCCAGTGAAAACAATGACACATTCCAGCAGTAGTTTCAGAGAAAGAAATTCCCACAGGCAGAATCAGAAACCCATCCCTCCTTTCAGTCAATCAGAAATCTGAAGACTAGCTAACTAGCTAACTAGCTAACTAGCTAACTAGCTAACTAGCTAACTAGCTAACTAGCTAACTAGCTAACTAGCTAACTAGCTAACTAGCTAACTAGCTAACTAGCTAACTAGCTAACTAGCTAACTGTGTCCACCCTGCATCTTTGCTTACCAGTTGCATAACCTGTCTTTTATTGCATTTTGACTCTGAATTGTAACCCTGTATGTTAATATTGTACTCTAACATTATCTTTTTGTCCTCTCTCCCTCCTCTAACAGCTATCCCCTCCACGACCCTGTGTCTTTGCCTGGGTTGTATCCCTCTAATTTCAGTATTAGGGTGTTCCCCACAGAATACCCTTGGACTCGGTCAGGACATTGTCTTCTTCTACCACCTTCTACCACCAGAAAAAAGAGAGTATGTCTACCTAGTCATGCTATATTACGTTTTAACTAAATGTTCCTGCTAAACTTTCAGACTGCCACTAGCTAAGCAGCCAGCAGCTACCCCTCCTTACTCCTTCATTTCCCCTCACAGTCTCCTCGGATGGCCACATAGGCTATCCTCTCTCCCCCTTCTAGTACAGCTCCACACCTGGTAGCTCCCTTGTTTGCTTACTGCACTACTACTTTGTCCACTAGATGTTATACTTTTCTCATTCCTATTTGGGATATTAGTACTGACTTCTGCCTTACACTTTTATTCTCCCCTCCTTATACTAATCCTTTTCCTCCTTTACCTCTCTGTCTCATCCTCTCCCCCGAGGATACTTTCTCTTGCCTGATTCCCCCTTCCTTCCCTGATACTTTTTCCACTCTCCTCTGGTCTACTTTGTGTGCCCCGCTCCGCTCCCCACCCACCCCCAGGGGTCCTACATTTATATTTCTACAAGCTACACCTCCTACTACTGCTATCCTATCCACTTCACAGTCTCACAGATTGTGTAACTTCCTTCACTTAGTCACACCTACATACCACTTTAACCAACCCACCACTATCTCACTAAAGTCCTATACCATTACAGCCCCTTCCACTCTACCCACTACTCCCACCACACACCCCTCTACAACATATCAGGAAACCCTACTTCACATAAAACTATCTTATCATGTCTACAACTATCCTCCACTCACAACTTAAACTACCTATCACCTTCTTACTATTATTCCTTCTCATTACTACCTACTTCTTAACCTCCTATGAACACTCCTTAACTATTTCTCTCTCACTTCCCTCAAAACATACTAGTACACCTACAACATACCTACCTTCATCCTATTTACCTACCTCATCACAAACCATACATCTACTTCCCAAATACCATAGACTATTTCATTGTAAACTACTAAAAAATAAATCAAATAAAGTATTTGACACATCTCTAAAACACATATCCAAAAACTATGGTCTACTACTCCATCTACTTCAGGACAGTGACATACACCCCAATCCAGGCCCTCAACCCACAACTACTGAAACACACAGTCACCATATAAAAGCTCTCCTTCCTCCATCAACTATAACTACAAACATACTATCCTTGGCCCACCTAAATATACGCAGTATCTGTAATAAAGTTAGTCAAATACACGCCCTACTAGAAGTACACAACTTTGACATTCTATGCTTATCAGAAACCTGGCCAAAACCATCTATTAAAGATATTGAAATTACCCCACCTGGATATAACATTGTTAGACTTGATCGCACCTCCAAGAAAGGAGGTGGAGTAGCTATCCTATATAAATCTAACCTGAAGCTTACTCTTCGTGACCTTGCTCTTACCCAAAACAATAATGTCGAAATAATCTGCTCTAGAGTTCAAATTAATACTACTAAATCAATAAACATAATTTGTGCTTATCTGCCTCCAGGAAATAATATCCCCACATTAGAACAACTTCTTGAACAACTCTCAAATTACCTCCCCCAAGAAACACTACTTCTTGGAGACTTTAACATTGACTGGAAATCTTGTAACAATGCTAACCCTACTTCCCATTTAAACCTTTTGGTTTCAAACAACTAATTGATAGTGCCACTAGAATAAATAAAACAAGCAAAACGAAACCACCTTAGACTGGGTTCTTACAAACTCCCCCTCACAAAGCTACAAAACTGGCATCCTTCCTGATGACCTTAGCGATCACTCCCTCACATATGTCATTAGAGCCAAAACTCATCAAAACTTACCTACCTCACATAGAACACTATATTCAAAGAAACAATTTAATCCCCAAAGATTTCAAACAGAACTCTCACAATACAATTGGACCCTCTAAAGCACCTCTCTCTCAACAAAGCCATAGAATATTTCAACTCAGCATTCCTTACAATCCTAAACCACCATGCCCCAAGTCATACCATTAGAATAAAGACCAGAACAGCACCCTGGCTTACCTCTAATACTAAACAAAAGATCAGGCTTAAAAATAAATCTTGGAAGAAATGGCTCCTCTAGAAACCCAACAGACTATCAAACCTTTAGAGAGCTGAGAAACAAAACCAAAAATGCTATTATTTCAGACAAAAAGAACTACTATGTAGAACTTCAGCAATCCACAAAAAAAGAACCAAAAAGGTTCTGGTCTACTATCAATCATCTACTTACCCCAGGTAAAATAGTAACACCTAACCCACAGAATCTAGACCCTGATAATCCCTCTTTAATAGCCAATAACTTCAATAGCTTCTTTACTACTTCCATACAAACACTAGCAAGACATTTATCCCCTGATGCTTCCCAACTGATCTTAAGTAACACCAACAATGTCATTCCTTCCCTTCAACCCATACCCACCTCCTACATACAATCTCTCTTACAAAAACTTAAACCCACTACCCCCTCAGCAGATAAGTTTCCTGCTGAATTCCTTCAGGGAGCAGCAAAAGCTATAGCCTACCCTGTTTCGATCCTAATAAACAGATCCATAAAAGAAAGTGATTTTCCAGCAATCTGGAAGATATCACACATCATACCCTTACATAAAGGAAGCAAATCCACCGACCTCTCTAACTACCGCCCACAATAGCACTATTATCTCCACTAGCTAAAATCATGGAAAAATGTATACACAAACAACTACTTAACCATCTCCTTCAAAATAACCTACTAGCAAACACTCAACATGGATTTAGACCCTCACATAGTACGACCACTGCACTACTTTCCTTTACTAACACAATAAACTGTAACCGTAATAATAACAAACTAACTGCTTCTCTTTTCCTAGACCTGTCAAAAGCCTTCGACATGGTCAACCATAAACTTCTCCTACACATACTAAACTCACTTGCCTTGGATTTTTCCTCCTTAACGTGGTTCTCATCCTACCTTGAAAACCGACAACAAGCAGTACTCTGGAAAAATTCTCTATCTGCTCTACTACCCATCTCCTTAGGAGTACCTCAAGGATCAATATTAGGCCCACTCTTATTCTCTATCTTTATTAATGATCTTCAATCATCTATCCATAACACTACCTGCATACAATATGCAGATGATTCTACCATCATCTGTACAGCTCCCACCCAATCTGAACTCCAGTCACTCACACAATCTACCTTTTCAACCGTTGAACAATGGTTCTCAAAAAGATGTCTCCTTCTCAACTCCAAGAAAACAAAACTATTACTATTCTCACCTACCCACAAATCTCCTCAACTAAATTTTACTATTACTACAGCTGACAATTCCCTTATCTCCCCAGACTCTACCACCAAACTGCTTGGTGTTACTATTGATAATAATCTTAACTATGATTGTCATATCAATAACACTATAAAAGCAGTAAATAAAAAGATAGGTTCACTGTACAGAATAAAACCCTTCCTTACTCCAGAAGCACAGATCACCTTAGCTCAATCGCATCTTATCTCCACCCTACTGTATGCTTCCTCTATTTACACCAATCTCTCTAAAGGTAACCTGAAAAAACTAACTTCATCCTATCATAATATAGCCCGTTTTGCCACAGCATCCCAGTACAGAACTCACCACTGTAATAACTTAAAACAATTACAATGGTTAGAACTACCTAACAAGCTTATCTATCAACAACTCTTAATTACACATAACATTCTTTATCAACCTACAAAAACACCAGCTCTCAGTAACCTCCTTACTCCCTACAAAAAAATTGAAACAGTTGCGATCTGCCGAAAAGATACAAGTCACCACAACTAGAATTACAAATTCAGCAGGTAACTGTCTATTTTCAAACTCCATAGGGAAAATATGGAATAACCTCCCCCCACACATTACCTCACTAGACTCCTTTCAACTTTTCAAAAAACAACTTCTATTACATCTTAACAACTTCTGGCTCTGCTCCTGTACCAATCCAGACTAAATGACTTCTTCGCTCTTCAGCCATACCTCCCTACGTAAAAATCACTATCTTTCCCTGCTATTTCAAATGACTAAATTACTGTTCTAAAAAAATAAATAAATAAATAAAAAATATATATGAATATATAGCTTAGGCTATTTGTTTTTTACCTGTTTTTTTTTCGCTGTATTTTCTACTACACTAAAATGTATGCATTGTTGCTTAAATATTTAACCTTGTTTTAATTGTGGAGCTTTTCTCCCCAGGCCTCCACTGAAAATGGAAATTATCCAGCTGGACTAGCCCGGTCAACAAATGTAAAATAAAATAAATAAAATAAAATAATCTTCCTGTTCAGATTCATAATCTTGAATCTCTTCAGAAAAACAGGAATCTCTCTATTTTATAAGCAGGATCAATACCTACTATACTCCTATCAAAAGAAATCCGAGGAGGAATAGATACATGCTTGGTTTTCGGTTTCTGTTTGACAAGAAAGATGCGGCCAACTGTGTTACTAAATGCAGCAGCTGCTTCCCAAGTGATGGGGACACCAGTGACAGAACAGGGAAACACTTCTCTGTTCCCTCTCCCAGGGCCAACAACAGTGACTCATAACTTGTCTACTGAGGGGATCCCAACAGCCAGAGGACATGGCTAACCCCTGGCAACAATGGCTGTAGGTGCTACACCACAGGGTATACAAGTTAAAAGATGAGTGGTCTGTGGTACAACAAATGGCACAGCAGAGCCGCCCAGCCAAACCAAACTGGTTGCCAGCTGTAGTGACAAA
Source organism: Protopterus annectens (assembly GCF_019279795.1). Lineage (NCBI taxonomy): Eukaryota > Metazoa > Chordata > Ceratodontiformes > Protopteridae > Protopterus > Protopterus annectens. The sequence continues at coordinate 1,965,152,348 of NC_056729.1, forward strand.
TGCTGTTCGCCTAACCATTTATTTTTGTGGCTGGAACAAGAACCACCATGGGAATGGCACTCTATTCCATAGTCAAAATTGTGTCTTCTTCCCAGGGAAGAAAAGTCGCAATTACAGGTAAACACTACCACTCCACAAGAATTACTTTTTTTTTGTACTTCAACAGTAAAAGGCAGTTTACACTACTTTTAAACTGACAGGAAAAAAAAAAAAAACGGGCTCTGCTTAAATGTCCATTACAGTCTCGAGACAGTCTGTAAAAACAAAACACACACAATTTTAAAACAACTTTTCTGAGCAAGAAAGTAATAAAGCATCAACAAAATTAAGAAAATGGAAGTTTCCCTTCCAAAGGGAACTCATTTATCCAGTAAAGTGCAAGCCAACCACCAACCCTCAAAAGTCTCAGAGGAAAACTCTCTTTGGCAGCACTAAATCTCTGAAGGGCCATACTTGTCTTTTAAGTCAGCTAAGCTCAAATGCTCGACAGTATGGGCATATGAAAAGTGCCCTGAAGTTTTGCAGCAGGACAGTTGTTACATCTTTGGAAGGATACAACCCATACAGCTGTGGCTACTGCGGCAGTGATCAATATGATGAATACATAACCCTTGGTTTAAATGTAAAAGAACTGCAGCGTACTGGAATTTGGATAAAGCTTTCTACAAATCTGACAGGCAACAGCTAAAAGCTGACAAAGCACTAAAAGATATTGGGAGTCCTTGTAGAAGGTGCCCTTTCATTTGATATTTGTACAGCCAATACCATCCACAAGCATATACATTTAACCACCAGATTCTCTGTAGGATTGATATCAGTGTCTGAAAAGTAATATCCCCTTTATACAACTCTTCCCCAACCAACTGTACTAGACTGTACACTGTTCTGTGAAGTACTCACATGCCATCTGGTGCAAGTGATGTAATGGCATTCCTCACCAGAGGACTGAAGGGTTTCAAGTGTTCTCAGAGAGATCTGCTATATATCTTTCTTTTTTGACACCTCTCTTTTTTGCATCTTAAGGTTTTAAAAAAAAAAAAAAAAAAAAAAAAAAAAAAAGAGAGACTTGTGCCTGACAAGAGACTAAAGGGCACTTTGCTATCCAAAGCCTTCTACTGAGAAATGCTCCCCAGTGACGAAATCAAAAGGACTAATCAGCCTCATGATCACTTCATATCTTACAGTTAGATTCATATGAAGTAAACTCCCCCCTTTGAAATTCAACCCACAGATTCATACCTTCAAGGAGTACATGGATTACTATAAATGACACTATCAAATACCAACATGGTACCCAAGGCATCAAGCAATCAATGGCCAATACACCCCAAGCTTGCTCACAAAGGTTATAAACCTACAAAGCAGTACTAAACAATTCATTAACCAGGGTGCAGTTAACAGCCGTCTTTCGACATCCTCTAACAAGGGCAGAATCTTAAAGTTTCGCAAGTCATGTCATTACTTAACCAAGGGAAGCCACCCAAGCACTTAAATCTAAATGTCATAACTATACCCGATAGCATGTTTGCTTACCTTAAAAAGATCTGAGGCAGCTTCAAGAGTTTCTGTTTTAAGACTTGGTCTTGACAGCCTGAAACCTCTGTCTGTATCTACCAACATAAAAGGGCCAGGAGTCAGGCACCAGATTTTAGTGCAAGTGTTGACATTTATCCTCCATCCTACAAAAGCAGTTTAGTTTCCTATGCAGTAGTGGCTGAAACTCCTCAAAAGCTCTCTGAAACATGTCCTCAAACACCTGAAGGGCAGGAGGGATGGCTCCTCAATAACCAAAAAAATGTAAATGCATTTTGTTGAAGCCGGAGAGTTTGCTCATTCTCCACTTAAACTTTCCCAGTAATGGCAAACTCCAGGTGAACTTAAGAAACAGTAACTCATAGCTGTTCGTATAATATCAGAGCAGAGAACACAACTACAAACAACGAGAGAGATGATCCTCCTCTCTGACCTTCAAAATCACAGAACTGCTCATGTGATGCGATTTTTTTTTTCTCTCTTAGCAAAGTGCGTTGTACCAGAGGTAGACAATTTACTGTGGGAGATACAAGGATATGAACCCTCCACCACATATTCCTCAAAAAAAAAGCAGTAGTCCCAACAGCAGGGGCTAAAATAGCCATCAACAGGATGGACAGCCCAACTGCAAGCACTGGGCTTAACCAATAGCTGTAAAGAAAGCTTGTTCATCCTGGGATTACTTTTCAAGAAAAAAGCTGGCTGCTCACCATGGCCAATAGGCTTCTTGGCAAAATTTGCTGGAATTCCAAGGAAGGAAGGGGTTCCTGAATGCACTCATCATAAGCTGGTCATCTGCAGATGCAGAAAAACCACCACCTAGCTGGAATACCAGACAAAATATTAGATACCACCAGAGTATTTTCACATTTATTTGCTAGAAAACACACTAGATTACCCTTCTTGGGTGGGATGTCATCAGCCTTGAAAAACCCACCAAAGTCAGTCAAAAGGAAAAACAGCTCAAACATTAAATTAACATAGCAAAATTCTACAAACACAGTAGAGAAAAAAATACCAGTTTTAGTAGTTAACATGGCACTAGTGGTAAACAGATTTGCCTAATGTGGCAAAAGAGAACTGAAGATTGTATAGGCACACCTCTCCTCTTTGTATCATTAACATCTGCCATGGCATGGGAAGACACCATCCCTGAATACTAAACATCAAACAGTCGGAGAGTCGAACCAGATGGGTCAGACAGACACCTAAGGTGTAACTTCCACGTCAGGCATAAGTAACCCCACAATGAAGATGTGACCCAATCTCTTAAACCACAGACACAGATATACCACAAAACTTTCATCATGTCCAGCAGAACTATCTAGCCACTTAATGGCAGCAAAGAAAACTTAAAGTACTACATACGTCTTGAGTTTCTTAAAGTCTAAAGTAGAACAGTCCCTACACCACCTTGAAAATGTATCATCTAAGTCTGTCCAAACTGCAATCTGTTGGGAGGGGGTAACCTCTAAAGAAATGAGAGCTGAATAGTCAAGACCCAAACATTCATTTACCTGTGAGGACACTCCAAAATTAGAAGTTTTGTACTCACCATAACGTTCCATCTGAGTAGGTGTATTCATTTGTCTGCAAGGATCCGATATCGGATCGAACCCGTATAGTTTTCAGCTATGGCTACTCAGATGGGAACGTTATGGTGAGCATAACCCGTCTAAATCTAGGATAGGATATGCAACTTTCAGATGTAGCTAGTCCCCAGCTGTCCCTACCTATGGAAGAGTATTCATGGGAGCAGGATGTGAGTACCGAGTGCTCTACCTAGATGCTGGGTTGAATGGGCATGAACACCCCAGTCGCGGACCCTCCTGGCGTGATAAGCCAATAAAATGCACTGTGAAATCAGCGGACAGAGAAACTTTAGAAATTGGCTTGCCCAAATTGAATTTTGGAAATAAACAGCTGGTCGGATTGCCTATGACCAGCTGTCCTGTTGAGATAAAATCTAAGTTTGCCTGTGAACATCTAGTGAGTGTAGCTTATATTCACCTGTTTTCCTTTACTTAGGAAAAGAAAGGAGGTTAATGGATTGATTGATGTTTGAAATACCAAGTAAGGAGGTTTAGCTGATAAAGCTTGAAGTTCAGAAACTCTCATCTGATGTAATGGCACTACAAAAGGCTGTCTCTTGGTACAAAATTTTGAGAACACTGAACTAGCTGCGCTGAGGGGGGGGGTCCAAGGCCTGTAGAACCAAAGAAGGTCCCAGGAGGAAGGAACTGCTTACTAGGGGGGGGAGGAGAAGATGAAAAGTACCTTAAGAAATGTTTTGCAATTTGGTGACACCAAGAGGATAGTGAGACTGACAGTGATGTGATTGAATTGCACGCCAGTTGAACTTTGGACTGAGAGACTGCTGGCACAATGGAGACACTGAGAGGAGAGGCAGAAAGGGAAGAACGATGGAGGATACAGAGGAGAAGAACTCCGCCCCATCCGAAGCCACAGAGAAGCGTCGACGGCTTCGCTTCCCTTCTAGTGGCATCAGAGGCAAGGGTGGATAGGCATACAGAGACCCGGGCCAGGCGTCTGCACAGTACACCTCTCTTGGGAGGCCTCCGGCGAGAAATAAAAGCACGAAAAACTGTTGCGAAGAGGTGTTTGAGGGAGAGGGGTTCCCCGGCATGATATGCGTTCCGCTGCCGCAAATTGAGAGAGACCTCCACTGTAGAATGCATATTGAGCCTGGCAAGAGGAAGAAGTGCTGTCAGCGGAGCGCCATGGACCCTAGAGCCAGGACCAACTCCGCTGGAACAGAACATGAATGAATGGAGGCACCTGGGCTGCACCTGCTAGAGACGATTCGCGCGGTGAGGAGGAGGAAGGCTCCTTGTAAACTGTCTCAGTCTGGGGCCATTTTGGTGGAGTGCAGAGCTGTCCTCCTCGAAATGGACTCAGGGGGGGATGCTGTCCATCTTTAATAAGGTCTCGCTGCATCCTAATAACATGTTAGTAGTTTCAGGCGCCCTAAGATTGAGGAACTATGTGAACGCTTCCCTTCCCAAGCCATCATCATCACTCGAGACTCCTGGGTGGGTGGTGGACTGACTGAGCAGTCCTGAGCCAGTTCCCCCGCCATCATGCCATCACACAGGAGGCCCTTACGATCCTGTCAGGTCTTTGGGGAATGGCTCCATGTGTCGGGTTCCTTCCACGCCCTGGTGGTAATAAGGTCCCACAGGGGGGCAGGACAGAGGAGAGAAGAATAAACGGCTCGTTTGACATGCCTCCAAGAACACGGACTCAGTCCGAGAGGAGGGGCAGAGAGCAGGAGGGGGGTGCCACAGGGGAACAACTGCCAGCCGCCGTCCCGCGGGCCCGGAGAGCGTCGCCGAGTCCGTCCGAAAGCCAAGACCAATGGACCTCCGCTCTCCCCCCTGCCTGGGGTTGAACCCAGCTGGAAAACTATGCGGGGTTGATCCGATATCGGATCCATAACCCCACAGGTTGCAAGGGTTAACTTGATAACTCCCATTCCCCCACAATGGACAGAACTGAGGTGCGAATTCCTACATGACTCATTTAGTTGGAAAAAAAAGGTTTCCAATCAAGAAGCCACGGTAATAGTAAATGGTGAGACTGCCAAGCATTGAGGATGGACCATTTATTCCCACCTTCCAAAGGCCAAAATCTAAGAATTAATATAACTAGTGGCATGTAAAGTGAGGGGGCTCCCCCACCCCACACACACCAAAGTGATGGCTGGGGTTTTGCTCTTGCTCTTGAAAATAAATACATTTTACTTTTTAAATGGTTTCCTGATCAGTAACATTCTCTCGATGACAACCCAAACCCATCCTACATTTTTCTCACCAGTGCAACTACTGAGGCAGCAAACAAACTATTGGGACACATGGCTGACAAAGGGAAAGGAACAAAAACGTAAGTGAAGGTCTCAATTGGCATGTACCCATTCCACAAGTAACTAATGCCAATAACGTGACAGTTATTCAGACTTACTCTGAACAAAGGAATAAACTTGCCGTTATTGGATTACTCAAAAGGTTCAATTTGTTACTTCTGTCTGAAGCTTGGGGTCTCAGTCTACACAGTCACTATTTCCTCTTCAGGACTGGCCTAAAAGAAACTGGAAGAGCCCCCCCCCCCCCCACATGATAGGCTGCTTCTTTAAAAATCCTCAACAAAACCCCAAAACAAACTATAATTGAAAACGAATGATGAAGATGAAACAGTGGGGAAGTTCAAGAAACAAGGCGAGACTGGGAGTTTGGATGTAGGCATTTGAGAACAACAATTAAATCAATCATACAGAATATCATTATCTATCAAGTAGCAGAAAGTATCCTAAGAGAACCAAGCCAACATGGAAAGGGATATAGAAAAGAGGGGACTGGAATTTATTGGAGAAAACTGGCAAAGAAACCAAGGTATTGGCAGCAAATAACTAGAGAGTGAAAGATGACAAAATGGGAAGACGTCAAGAATTTATTTGGACTGCAGGTTAGAGATTGATATAAATCCTTGATAAGGAAGACAAACTATAGGTAAAAATAAAGAAATAGCAGGGTCCTAAACCAAAGACCTGCACTGGCAGAGTTTTAGTGAAATCTAGAACAGAAGCTGCTATTAAAAAAGTGAGTAATTAGTACAGCATATAAAACAGTGCATGACAACTCTAAGAATCGATCAGAATAGGTTAGAAAGAATTGGGAAGAAAGTGTATAAGCAATTCACAAACAATGGGAAGATATATGTAGGTGTCCCAAATATGCAACAAAATGAAGAAGATTTAGGATTTTTGCTTGGAAGTGTTTGCACAGATATTTTATACCTCAAGTAGACTCAAGATAATTTTTTCTCAAGTAGACAGCAAACGTTGGAGGCGTGACAGAGAAGAGACAGGTGGTTAGGAACATGTTTTCTGAGAGTATGGCGAGTTGGTTGGCTTTGGGTTTCCCTGCAGGATGTGCTGTCAGAGATGCTGGGTGGGCAGATTGGTGTGGCGAGGGAGATAGTTTTCTGAGCTATAATAGAGAATCAGAGCAACTGGAATGGAGATCTGTAGAAAAGGGTTGGTGCAAATTACATAGGAAAAAATGGAAATTGTGGAACAATACATACATGGGAGGAATGAGATTTAAAAAAAGGCAGGGCTTAAGTGAGCTATGTAATATTTGAAAATGATAGGGTAGATTATAAGTGATGTCTAATGTTTCAACTGGGAGTGTCATTATGGTTTGCAAGGTAAAATGCTTGCAACTAAGATTGTGAGATGTGTTTTATGTTAACATAAATTACATTTTATATATGAATATATGTGGATGATTGCCCATGTCGTAAGTGAGGATTAAAAAAAAAAATTTCTTTAACAAGAAAGGGCAGGAATTGAATAATTTATGTAATGTTGCTTAGGTTATAAGATATATAGCAATATATGTGAAGTACAGCGTTTGTTAATGTGAACTTGTTTATACAATTCAATTACTTTTATATAAATGTAAATTTGCCCATGTCACAATTCAATAACGGTGTTCAATTAAAACATATAAACATTTTCATTTTACTTGTTCAAAAGGAAGTCAAGTACTGTAGTCTCTCACAAAAGCGATGCTCAAAATACTATAAAGACTGAACTGAATTAGAAAATCATATCTGTCTCAAACTATTCCCTCTTTTTCATAATCCTTTTTCTCTTGGATTTATCATCATCTGCTTAAGTTAGATACACGAGTCTTAACAGCACTTCAGTATAAGAAGCTCTAAACCGCCTTTTGCATAGTAAGAACCCACTTATTTCAGTTAAACTCTTCTCACCCAAATAAATTTCAACTCGTCATCCACACCTTCTTCCCTAAATAAGACTGTACTAGAGACTAAACATTTTTTGCGCATTTACCTTACCAAATATAAATCAAGGGCTTCCAGTTTCTTAACTTTTGTATTACCTTCCATATAGTCTTTTCAACATATCTGCAACCATAGCAACAGAATCCCTTTTAATCTATACATTAAAAAAAAAAATTATTTCCACACAAGTCTGGGTATTGCTGAATCAACTCATTTCCTGGGTGCATAGTTTGATTTCCATTTAACTGTTTAATTATACATCTCAAAAATATCTGAAACCATCTTAAAAATGTTGCACAACTCCATACCAAGTGCCAATCAATGCAGCCACTCTAATGCTGACTCAGGTGACTGACGGATTGGCAGAGAGAGATGAAGTACCATACAGGGGGGAATTCAATTATGCTCTCAAAGTGATCCAGAGAGAAGAGCAGCTCCCCGATGTATGTAGAAGATCACAGGGGGAAGGGAAGTGGGTAGATCATTTATAAAACCACCTGACTAGAAGATGGATAGCTGACCCTCCCACCCAGGATGTCATTAGGTTCCTCACAGGCCCCAGGGTTAAATTTGGGCATTGGACTAGACGTGAAATGGAGTGCCAGTAGACCAAGCATAGGACACAGATTGCTGTCAGAATGACAAATAATGGTCATCTGCAAATTAGGCTGACTTCGTGAATACCATACTACATGTATCACTGAATTTGTAAATGCTTAATTTTCCTTCCTAATGGCTCTAAACGTAAATGCAAGTATGAGGGGGAAAAAACATCCCTACCTAGTTCCTCTGTTCAATCACAAAAGAGCCCAACAATTCACATATCCTCTCTGCCTCAAGACTGATCAACAGGTTTGTTCTTACACTAATTAAGTCTGTATCACTAGTTCATTCATTCATTCTTTTTGTTAACTAAGATAATTCAGCTGGACAGATCACCTTTTCAGTGGAGTTCCAAGAAGAAAAGCCCCACAGAAACAAACATAATATGTATGGTGTGAAAAAACAAACAATCACATAAAATGAGTTTGAAGGGACAAGTACAAAGTTGAAAGATGAAAAAGATAGGGCATTAGGCAAAGCAATCACTTACAGTTATTTATATATAAATGGTAAGTAGGATGGTTAGTTTGGGTGTGGATGGATACAGGAGGTGGGCAAGTGAGAAAATAGGCAGAATACAAAATACAAAAGAAATAGTGATAAGACTACTGCAGTAAAAGCACGAGAATTTGTGTTAAGAAAAATGAAGGTAGAAGAACTTAGTTTAAGCAGAGAACAGGAGTCAATAACATGAGACTGTAGAGATAAGAAAATTGAGTGTAGAACGGCAGCCAGCATAAAAATTAAAAAGGTACAATATGTAGATTGGTTCATACGCAAGTAACTAAGCCTAGCCAGAATGTGGTGGCTTTCGCCACCCCCTTAGATTAGTTCCCTGTGCCACTGTCCAGCAGAGCCATTAGTTCCCTGCGCCACTGTCCAGCAGAGCCACTGCAGTGATCTACGGGGTAAATTTTCTGTTTCCCATCCACCCGTCAAGGTTTCTCTTGAAGAGCGTTATTGAGGGGCTCTGCCTGATATATACTGGAATCCTGTTCCAAAGCATGGGGAGTCCCTGGGACAGGAATCTATCCCTCCAGCATGTCCTATTTATCATGGTGGCGAGGTTTACATCTCTACATTGTGTGGCTCTCCAGGATTTGTTTTTTTTTTTTTTTTTTAGGTGGAGCATGTCCATCAAGTCTGGGTTGGACATGGCCTTGTATGTCAGGCAGACATCACCTCAGAATAAGCAGTATGCAACTGAGTACAGCTGGAGATTCTTGCGAGTTGGGTTGCATAGGGCATCTGTTTGAGGCCAGTAATCCTCTTGGTGAGGTACTTTTGTGGTCTTTCCAGCTGTTGCAGGTGTCTTGTAAGGTACATCCCAAACAGGGCATTGAATTCTATGATGGGTCTAATGAGTGATGAGGAGAGAGGCATAATAAAGTACAGTTATGTACACCTACCATAAATGTATATGTTAGAGTGTCTTCACTGTTGCAGTCATAACTGTAGGGTGTTCCTGCCGGCAGGCAGCCCGAGGTCGGCCAGAATCCCAAAGTCTGGGTCCGGCGTCGGCTGTACCAGCAAGTACCCTGACGTCAGAACGCAGAGGTATAAAGCTGACAGCAGACGCCATCTTCTCCAGCCTTTCTTGCCCCAGATGTCAGAAGTCCCCCAAAATAACCAAAGTGTCCAAAAAGGAAACACAAATACACCACAAAAGAAGAGGAAGATAGCAAAAAATAAGAGGGGATTGGTGGGAGGGAAACACCGACTGCAACAGTGAAGACACTAACATCTACATTTATGGTAGGTGTACACAACTGTACTATGTTCTTCATGTTTCACTGTTGCAGTCATAACTGTAGGTTGGAATCCCAAAGCTGTGATGAGGGAGGAGGTTATGCAGAAGGAGCAGCCAGAAGACCCTGCAAGACAGCAGAGGCAAAACCTGCCCTAGACTTAGAGTACAAAGGGAGATTATAGTGCTTAGAAAAAGTATGCACTGAACTCCAAGTGGCAGCTTCCAAAATGTCCTTGGTAGGAACTCCTCTGAGAAAAGCTGCTGAAGTGGCAGCTGCTCTAGTAGAATGACTTCTAACAGTACCTGGAATCTGCTTCCCAAAGTGAGTAACAAAACCTTATCCCATGGGCAATCCATTTGGAAATAAGAAGTTATGTACCTACCATAACGTTCCATGTTAGTTGTCTTCTCTCGCCTTCTTTCTTGCTTGATGGGTTCGGAGCCGATCCTCGGCTCCGACTCGGCACTTGCTTTAGCTCGAAAACTCCTTTTACCAGCTCGAGGCAGCCCCATATCCCATGATGCAAGGCAGTAAGTACCCAGATCTCGTTTGTTGACAAAGGGCAATAACACCAAGCATAAAATACTTCCCAAAGGAAGAAGAAACTTACAGACTTACAGGTCTGAATGGTCTTTAGCATAATAGTTTCTTATACAAGGTCTGTCCAGGCCAGGGGGAAGGAGGGAGGGTCGCAAGAAAGAAGGCGAGAGAAGACAACTAACATGGAACGTTATGGTAGGTACATAACTTCTTAATGTTAAGTTGTCAATCTCGCCTTCATTCTTGCTTGATGGGACCGCGTCCCTAGCACCTCTATCCTGGGTGGCTCAATGGAACAAACTCTTGAGGACTGTAGAGCCAAAACTGGCTCTGTCCCTGGAGGCCAAGTCCAATTTGTAATGGGAAACAAAAGTGTGAGGAGTGGCCCAAGTGGCCGCTGCACAAATAGTGTCCAAAGGCAGTCTAGCTTGAAAAGCTGTAGAAGTAGCTAAACTCCTAGTTGAATGTGCTTTAGGTTTTGAGCACAGCTGTTTTCCCCTGATCGTATAAATTTCAGTGATGACCGAAGAAAGCCATCTGGACAAAGTCACTTTAGAAACAGGAAGGCCTTTTTATTGTCCGCATAGGAAACAAAAGTTGATCAGATTTTCTAAATTTTTTTGTTCTATCCAAATAATATCTAAGCTGACGGTGGACGTCAAGATAATGTAGTTTTTGTTCGGCTCTATCTGAATAGTTAGGAAAAATACAGGAGATCAATGGATTGATTCAGATTGTTCTTTGAAGCGACCTTAGGTAAAAAGGATGGATTGGTTCTCAAAGATACTCTGTCTTTGTGAAAAATCAAATAGGGGTCGAACCGAAAGAGCATGAAGTTCAGACACCCTCCTGGCAGATGTAATAGCCACTAGGAATAAAGTTTTCCAAGAAAGATATTTCAGGGAACAAGAAACAGCTGGCTCGAAGGGGAAGCATCAAGGATGTCAGCACTAAATTTAGATCCCACTGAGGAGGAGGATTCCTGATTGGAGGCTTTAGTAGGAAAATTCCTTTCAAGAAGGCCCTGCAGAGCCTATGGGACATAATATTATGATCTGCTATCCCGACATGAAAATTAGAAATAGCAGCCAATTGAACTCTGACTGTGGAAGAAGAGGAGCCTGCATGAAAAATCTCTGCTAAGAAGTCCAGAACTGCCTGAACAGGAGCAGTAAAAGGATCAATATTTTGGGCCTTAGCCCAATAAGAGAAACGTTCCATTTGCTTGTGTAAATCCTCCTGGTAGAGGATTTTAGTGAAGCTACAATGATGTCTCTAACTGGGTTAGAGATCAAAGGAAGCCTGGCTAAGGAAGGAAGTGGAGCAACCATGCTGTGAGGTTGAGAGAAGGGATTGACCGGTGCAGCTGACCGGATTGGTGAATCAGTAGATCTGGCACTGGGTCCAGATGCCACGGCTGCACCAAAAGGTGATGATGGAGGAAGCTAAAGCAAACTTGTCGAGGCCAGTAAGGGGCAATGAGAATCAATTTGGCTCTCAAAGCGGTAGCTTTCTGGATCACCTGAGGGATCAGAGGAAATGGAGGAAGGCATAAAGAAGTCCCTGGGGCCAATCCTGGGTCAGAGCGTCTCTGGGGGATGGCCTGATAGAGGAAGAGGCTGAAGAAGTCTGGACATTTGCTGTTTTGGGGAGTAGCAAAAGATCGCAACATGGACGACCCCATTCCAGAAAAATCTCTTCCGCTATAGATTGCTTGAGAGACCACTCGTGAGGCATGAGGATAGCTCTGCTCAATCTGTCCGCTATAATGTTGGTTTTCCCAGGGATATGCGTTGCTACCAGAAACCGATGAGAGGAGATCGCCCATTGCCAAAGTCTGAGCGCTTCTCGACACAAGGGGTAGGACTTGGTTCCGCCCTGTTTGTTGATATACCAAACTACAGACATGTTGTCTGTGTGGACTGCAATTGTCCCTACGGGAAGAAAGTCGTTGAGGGCTTGCAACGTTAAAATCACTGCTCTCATCTCCAGGACATTTATGTGCAGATGGTACTCGAACCGTTGCCACGTCCCATGAACCATCCTGCCCTGATAATGACCCCCCCACCCGATCAGGGAGGCATCCGTGGTGACAGTGGCCATCAGGGACGGGGGTACAAAGCACCTGCCTTGGTGAACCTGAGACGAAGTGATCCACCAAGCAAGATGTTGTTTGCATGTCTGGGTCACCAGAATCTGGTGACGCATTGGGAGTTGCTGGTATGACCACTGTGTGAACAGCATCCACTGAAGGAGGCGCATGTAGAATCGAGCCAGGGGAAGAAGAGTAATGGCCGCAGCCATGAGACCTAATACCTTTAGAACCATTCTGGCCTGTACTTTCTTCCTGGCCAGAATGATCCTGACATGAGTCTGAATGTCTGAAACTCTTTGTTCTGTAAGGGTAGCTGACATCCGAACAGTGTTTAAGTTTGCGCCTATGAAGGTAATAGACTGGCAGGGCGATAAGGATAACTTTTCGAAGTTGATTGAGATGCCTAAATGAGAACAAAGGTCTATTGTGTAATCCCTGGCTTGTATAAGCTGATGCCTGGTGGTGGCTGACAGGAGCCAGTCGTCGAGATACGGAAACACCTGGAATCCTTGACGTCTCAGGTGAGCCGTGACCACTGCCATGCATTTGGTGAACACTCTGGGGGCTGTAGTGAGACCAAAGGGCAGGGCTCTGAACTGGAAGTGACTGGACCCCAGCCGAAAGCGGAGAAATCTCCTGGAGCGTCTGTGAATTTTGATAGTACGCATCCTGAAGATCTATTGAGCACATCCAGTTGTCCTTCTGTAAGAAGGGCAGAATTGACTGAAGAGTGACCATTCGGAATCTTGTCTTCCTGACAGACTTGTTGAGTCTGCTGAGATCCAATATTGGTCTCCAGTCTCCCGTCTTTTTGGGGACCAAAAAGAACCTTGAGTAGATTCCGGGTTCTGAATGGTCTATTGTAACTGGCTCAATGGCTCTTTTTTGCAGTAGTTTTGCGATTTCTAACTCTGCAATTTCCCTTAGACCGGGTGGTACATCTGGAAGGGAACTTGAGGGGAAGGGACTTTCCTCGAAAGGAATTATGTAACCCTTGGATATGATCGACTGTACCCATCTGTCTTGAGTGAGGGAATGCCAGGCTTCTGGGTACAGTGATAATCTTCCCCCGACTGCCTCCAAGGAGGGACAGCTGGGCAACACCTCAGGGATGTTGAAAGGGCTTATCAGAGAGAGGCTCCCTGTTTCCCTGGTTCTTCGGACCCCCTCTGCCTCTAGAGCGGCGTCTGTTGTTGTTACCCCCTCTGCCTCTAGGGGTAAACTGACCACGTGAATCCGGCGTGACTCCTTGGGATTTACGGAACCACATCTTCCCACCCTTCTGTCCTTTGGGATAAGGCCTAGAAGGGGTGGAAAAACAGAATCCAACAGCAGAAAGAGTCTTGCCGTCCTGCTCACACCTGGTCAAGGTTTCCTTCACCTGAGGGCCAAACAAAGCTGACCCATCAAAGGGAGAATTTGTGAAGGGCGCCTTAAAGGGATCCAAAAATCACATAGTCGCATCCAGGCTTGGCGTCTAAGAGCCACACCTGTGCCTGCGGCTCTACTCGCTCCATCCGCAGCATAAGATATTAGCCGCATGGAGGAGTTAGCAATGGAATTGAGGGTTCCTAGCTGCGAAGCAATCTTTTCTTGAGCCCCTGCAGCTGTAGGATCCTGAACTACTACTCCCAGCTCCTTCAGGATATCTCTGGAGTCTGGTGAAGTGACAAAGATAATTCAGCGAGCATAGCAAAGGTCGCTGAGGAAAACATCCGCTTGCCATACCTATCCATGGTCCTAGAGTCCTTATTAGGAGGATGGACGGGCACGGAAGGATCTGCAAGTTCCTTTTGGTGGCCGCAGCCACCACCATGGCATCAGCGGCGACACCCTTGGTAAGGAATTGTTTGTCACTCGGGGCAGTGATGAATTTTGAAGGCCTCCTAGGGACTGGCTCTACTGAGTCAGGCGCTGCCCACGCCTTCGTGCAATAACCTGCATAAGGGGTCGAAGGCGGAGACACCCAGGAGGTGGAGGGCCGAGATCCAAACGCCTCTAGGTATACTGACTCATCCTCAGAGGGATTGTTGGTGGGCCAGTTTCCCCTCTGTTTCAGAAGTTCTAGGATGTCTGAGAAGGAGACATCCTCAGAGGGGATCTAGGGGATCCCTCTGACTCATCAAAGTCAGTATCCGAAGTGACAGACTCGGGGGAGTCTACATGCTTCCTCTTACAAGTCCTCTTCCTAGGAGGATCTCCCGAAACATCAGGAGAATCCTCGGAAGAGGGGGAAATTCCCAATGGGGAAACCTGAGGCGGAGGATCTCTGGGTCCTGTAGCAAGAGAAGTGGCAGAGATGTCAACAGGTACTATAGAGGGAGGAGCTACGGGAACAGACTGCTGACTGATACCAGTGGCCAGTACACTCTTCATTACCTCGAATGCTCCCCTCCCAGGCAGTTCCGAGAGAACCCGCCCCGAAGAGCTAGGAACTCCCGGGACCACCGAAAGGGAAGTCTCCGAGGCAGATGTCGGAGCCGAGCTCACCAAGGCCGAGGCTCCAAGGGGAAGAGCGGGCTCGGACAAGGGTCCGATGCCACTCACCCCCTCGGAGGAGACCATGGAAGCCCGACCACCGAATCCCTCTAAGGAAGAGGAGATAAGAGTAGAGGCTGAAGGAACAGAAGGGGGTATCCGTCCTCCAGCCGTAGCAGTAACCATGCCCGAAGACTCCAACTCCAAACTCTGGGGTAGAGTTGAAGGAGGAACTGTAACGTGGTGTGGACTAACAGTCGTCTGCTGAGACGGACTGTGTAACATTTGGGCCATTACCTGTGACTTGAGTAATCTACTGACCACTCTCTCTAGGTCATGATCTGACAACCTGGATGACCTTGAAGATCGGCTCCGATGGCTCCGTTCGATAGAAGAGGCGAGCCGAAAGTATCGGCTCCAAGGAAGGAGACCTCGACCTCTTCCTGGAATGAGCCATCGGAGCCGATACAGATCCTGTCGGCGCCGACTTCGGAGCCGACAGAGCGTCTCGATGAATCGGCTCCAGCCGAGCCGATACAGCCACCAAAGTAACAGTGTCGGAGCCGATCGGCCGACACGATGCCTGTGCCACATGGGTGTCGGGCCGAGCCGACATCGAAGTGGTCAAAATAGGTTCGGCACCGATAGCCATCGGTGCCGGTGCTAAAGCCAGAATCGGCTCCAGCCGAGCCAATCTCGACTCGCAGTCGGGCCGAGGCCGCAGGCTTAGGAACAGAAGCCTGGGCCTTGGAAACTCTTGCTGGTTTTGATGGAGCAGACTTGGCGGAGAGCCCTCCGGCAGAAGGCCCCTAAGAACCAGTTTGTTATGTCTCTCCTGCAGGACTCTCTGGCTGAAGGAGTGACAAATAGCACAGGAGTCCTGCAGGTGAAGAGGGCCCAGACAATACAGGCAAGAAGTGTGACCGTCTGTCAGAGACATCTTCTGACAGCATGAGTCACACTTCTTAAAACCTGAGACCCTCTCCTTTGACATGGTGCCGAAAACACACACACACACACCAGTCAAATTTAACTTAAATAAATACCAAAAGGTATTCTACAAAACCAATACACACACCCTAACGGGGATGGGAAGGGTTTTTAAGATACACTAACAAAAATTAAAGGAGACAGGGATTTGTGTCAGAAAGGGAATAAAATAAGTTTAAAACTATCAAAACAAGGTTTTTTTAGTAAAAAGGGGCTTAAAACTCACAAAAGTGAAAAACTTACCAGGAGCTGGTAAAAAGAAGACCTCCCAAGCGAAGCGGCAAACGAGATCTGGGTACTTACTGCCTTGCATCATGGGATATGGGGCTGCCTCGAGCTGGTAAAAGGAGTTCTCGAGCTAAAGCAAGTGCCGAGTCAGAGCCGAGGATCGGCTCCGAACCCATCAAGCAAGAATGAAGGCGAGATTGACAACTTAACATTAGTTTGTTTAGAAATAGCCTTGCCTAGAGAACTGGAGGCATAAGAGATAAGCAACTGATCAGATTTTCTGAAGTCTTTAGTTCTGTCCAGGTAAAACCGTAGTTGTTTGTGTATGTCCAATGAATGCAAAATCCTTTCCCCTTTGTTTTGAGGATTTGGAAAGAAAGTAGGAAGGTGAATAGTCTGATTTAAAGCCACTTTAGAAATCACCTTAGGCATAAATGTAGGATTGGTCCTCAAGGCAACTCTGTCTTGGTGGAAAATAAGGTATGGTTCCACAGCCATGAGAGCTTGCAACTCTGACACCCTTCTGGCAGAAGTCAAAGCTAATAAAATAGCTGTTTTCCAGGATAAGAACTTGATATCCAAAGTAGATAGTTTGATATCAAAGGGAGGGAAAGTAAGTTTTTCCAAAACATAATTAAGATCCCAAGCAGGAACAGGAGGAGTTCTAGGAGGTCTTAAATTCTTAGCCCCTCTAAAGAATTGTCTCACCAGCTGGTGAGAGAAGATGGGGGGGGGGGGTCAGTGTTGTAATGAGCCGAGATAGAAGCATGGATTTTAATGGAAGAAAAGGAGAGGCCTTTAAGCAAAAGGTCTGAGAGGTAAAGTAAAATGGAAGAAATGTCAGGCAAAAGAGGATCAGAACCTCGATCCCTCGTCCAAATGCAAAATCTTTTCCATTTAGAAGCATAAGATTTTCTAGTGCTAGGGCACCTAGCTTCTAAGAGAACATCCAAAACTTGTTTGGGAAAAGCAGAAGGAATCAAAGGCTCTTGTAGAGCCAAGCTGCCAGGCAAAGAGTCTTGATTTGAGAGAGTGTAGCATCTGACCCTGATGATGGGACAGAAGAGAAGGAAACAGAAGCAGAATCCATGGATGTTCCAAGAACAGGTGTCTCAAAGTTGGATACCAAAACTGCCGAGGCCAATTTGGAGCTATCAAAATGATAATCTTGGGTTTGTCCGGTTTTATTTTCAGTAACACCCGAGGCGGAAGAGAAGGGAAGGCATATCCCGAAAGATTCCTCCAACTGAAGGACAGGGCATCCACTTTCCAAGCTGTTTTGTGGAAGGACCTAGTGCAAGAGAGAGGCAGCTGATGATTGAGATGGGATGCAAACAGAGCAGAGGGCAACCCCAAACAGCCGCAATCCTGCTGAATAAGTTGGGGTCCAGCATCCATTCATGAGGATCCAATAGATTTCGGCTTAGGCTGTCTGCTAAGAGATTGTTTTCCTGGAATGAACTGAGCTTGAAGATGCAGATTCAGATTTAGAGCTGTGTCCCATAAACTCATGGCTAGTCTGCAAAGGGGGTATGAGTGAGAGCCTCCCTGCTTGTTTATATACCACATGACAGTGGTATTGTCTGTGCGAATCAGAAGATGTCCTGGTTGCAAAAGATTCTGGAAGGCTAGAAGAACATTTTGGACTGCCAACATTTCCTTCAAGTTGATGTGCCAGGGAAGATGCTTCTTTGTCCAATAGCCCTGCTGGCAATTGTTTAGGTAATGAGCTCCCCAAGCATAATCCGAGGCGTCTGTGGTTATGATCTGAGCAGGATGAGGTAGACGAAAAGGATTCCCTTCGTTCAAAGCACAAGCCCTGGACCACCACAGGAACTCTTTTTGGAGGCAGGGAATCAGAGGTATCATTGTTTCCAGGCTGTGGTAATGCTGAGACCATACACTCTTTAGGTACCATTGAAGTTCTCATATGAAGCCTTGCATTTGGGATCAACAGAATGCAATAAGCCATGTAGCCCAATGCCTGCAGGAATTTCCTTGCAGTGAGCCGAGTTAAAGTAGCCAAGGTCTTGAAAATTGATGCCAGCTGTACTTGCTTTTCTGGAGTAAGGAAGGCCCTTTTGTAAGCTTGTGTTTAGAAGAGCTCCCTAAAAGATCATTTGTTGAGAGGGGATCAAATGTGACTTTTTTGTGTTCACTGAAAATCCCAGTAGTAGGACAAGACACTGAACAAACTGCAGATGTTGAAGTAAAAGATCCTTGCTGTCCACCTGAATAAGGCAGTCGTCCAGATAGGGGTAAATTTGAATCCCTTGGAGTCTGCAATAAGCTACTACTGGAGCCAGACACTTGGTAAAGACTCTGGGCGCAGTAGATAAGACAAAGGGCAGTACACAGAATTGAAAGCGTCTCGAGCCTGCCTTGAATCTGAGGTATTTTCTGCATTCTTGTCTGATGGGAATGTGTAAATAGGCTTCCTTCAAGTCCAATGTCATCATCCAAGCATCCTGGGAGAGCATGGGAAGAAGTTGTTGCAGAGTAAGCATCTTGAATTTTGGAATCTCCAGAAAGGTATTTAATACTGAGAGGTCCAGAATAGGTCTCCATGAGTTTTGTTTCCTTGGGACCAGAAATAGTCTTGAGTAAAAACCTTTTCCCATCTCTGGAAGTGGAACAGGTTCTATGGCTCTCATGGCCAATAAAGCGTCCACTTGATTTAAGGCCTCTGACCATTGATGTTTTGGCAGATCCGGCCAACCCAAAGACCTTGGCAGAGTATGAAAGTGGAATTTGTAGCCCCTTAAAATCACATCTAAAACCCATTTGTCCTGGGTAATACGAGTCCAATTTTGGTAGAAAAGAGAAAGTTTTCCTCCGAGAGGGGCTTCCAGGCAAGGAGGACCTGTAGCCCAACAGAGAGTCATTAGGTCTGCTTGTTTTGTGATTGAGGTCTGAGGTCTGTCTTCTCCCCTTCTAGGTGAAGAAGCAGTCCATTGTCTGGACCTGTAAGAGGCCTGAGGCTGCGCCCAACCTCTGGGGTGTCTATATCTTCCCCTTTGAGGCCTGTCAGACGTGGGAAAGGACCAATTTTTGGAGGGCCAATTTCTAGAAAATCTAGGAGGCTGGACTTGTAAAAAATCTTTAACAGTCTGCATAGATTTTGCTTTTTCTTCCATCTTTTTAATAACCTCCTCAGCCTTGGATCCAAATAAAACATCATGCTGAACAGGGGCATCTAACAGTTTAGCCTTAACCTGCTCAGGTAAATTCTGCTCACGAAGCCAAGCATGTCTCCTGACAACAGTACCAGAGGCTGCGGCCCTGCAAGAGGCTTCTAAGGCATCAAAACCACAATGTAAACTATGTTTGCTAACTTGTTCAGTTGCATGCAATACATCCTGTAATTCCTTGTCCTCTGCACATGCAGGAAAGGTAGAGAGCCTTTGCTTTAAAACAGACAAAAGAAATTGCTGATACTTGAACATGTGAAACTGGCAATTTAAAGCTCTAATAGAAAGAGTAGCAGAAGTGTAAACCTTTTTGCCCCACCTGTCCAAGGCACGAGAATCCTTTTCAGAGGGAATAGGATTTTTAGATGAAGCGGCCTTAGCAGCCCTAGAACCCTGAGAAATGGTTTCAGGATCACCAGAAGGGTTCTTAAATAAGAACTGATGGGAGTCAGGGACTCTGTAAAATCTGTCAGGCTTAGAAGGAGCAGGCGGCAAGGAATCAGTATTCAGGTTAGCTTCAGAAAAAGCATCATCCACAATATCAAGTACAGGAGGAATAGCCAAAGGTCTGTGCTGAGGGAGAAGGAGAAATTCCCCAAGTCTCTTCTTGGAAAAAGAATAATCCTGACCTTCCCAATGAAAATGCTCCCTCATCTCATGTAAGGTTTCCCCAAAAGAGAAATCTTCAGGGGGAGAAGCAGACAGAATAGAGTCCTCTGCATCAGAATCCTCATAAGGAGGAAAAGAATAATCCTGGTCAGAGGAAGAGACAGAAGACAGAAGCCTGATCAGATGAATCGTAAGGAATATCCTGTCTAGGCCTTTTTTCTGGAGGAGGGTGAGAACCCCTATCATTGTAAGTAAATCTTCAGCCATCCGTAGTAATTGCTTCTGGGACTTGGGAGCTGTATCCAAGGAAGCTTGAGAAGAAACCCTTGGTTTAACAGGAGTCTTTGACTTTGCCTTTGTCTTTGTAGAAATAGTGATATGAGAAGGCCTGAAAACCCCCTCAGAAGCCAGTACCTGCACAGCAGTTCCGGACCCATCTGAAGGAGCGACGTCCGAAGGTCCTGCAGCAGATAAAATACTAGGCCTAGAAGGCTCCCCATGGGAGTCCGTGTCGGCCATCGGTTCCGAAGTGGCGGACGACAGGGGCTACAAAAGCGCCTCACTGAAGACCGCCGAACCAGAAGCTGGCTCCGGCTGCAAAGTATCTTGTTTGGACCTGGGAGGCCTATCCTTGTCCTTGCGTTTCTTTTTGTCGGTAAAGTATCCAACGACATCCTATAATTGAATCGTCTACCGAAATAATTCAAGGCCCAATCGTACCTACGCTTGATAGTGCGAGAATTAAACCTGGCACAGAACCGACAGCAAGAAATGTCGTGGTCAGGGCCTAAGCAAGGTAGACAGTAAGAGTGGAAATCATTATGAGGTATTTGTTTTCCACACGATATACAATTATTAACTTTTTCTGACATCGGAGGAGCAAGAAAAAAGTTTCCCCAATGGGGTACTTAGCTTGAGAAGAGAAGTAGAAAACTTTGGACCGACGACAATCAAAGCACGTTGTCTTGAATGCGCCAACCAACGATTTGCGAGCTGCTTTCCACCGCACGGCAAGAAAGACTGGAGAAGATGGCGTCGGCTGTCAGCTTTATACCTCTGCGTTCTGACGTCAGGGTACTTGCTGGTGCAGCCGACGCCGGACCCAGACTTTGGGATTCTGGCCGACCTCGGGCTGCCTGCCGGCAGGAACACCCTATAGTTATGACTGCAACAGTGAAACACGAAGAACATCCTCTTTTGTTCTAGATGCAAACCCTTTTGTGATTAGGTGGGCCACATAGAAGGATTTTCTAACCACCTTGGCAATATGATTATCAAAGGAGAGATTACTATCTACTTGGGTCCCCAGATCCCTTATTACATTTTCTGTACTTAGGGGACTACCACCTATGTGGTAGACCTTGGGTACTTCGTTTTTTCCAAAGGGGACGACTATGCACTTTTTGGCATTTAGTTTGAGACCATGATTTTGACACCAGGTATCCGTCTCAGTGAGACCCTTCTGGAGGGTGTCTGTATCAGCCGGGGAAACAATTATGGCCCCTAGTTTGCAGTCATCTGCGAACTTGGTCAGTCACAGTCCTCCTATGCTGGCCTGTACCTCTGAGAAGTATATACCGAACAGAAGGGGTCCCAGGACTGAGCCCTGGGGGATGCCATTTGTAACCGGTTTAGAATCGGACACAAAGCCTGCAAGTCTCACCATGTGGGTACTATCCATGAGCCGGTTGGCAACCCATCTCGTGACGTAGGGGTTTATGTTCAAGCTGGTGAGCTCATCTATAACACTAGAATAGGGAATGGTGTTGAAAGCCTTTGCGAGGTCTAGGTAGGCTGTGTCCTTTCCCTCGTCTAATGCCTTGATAACAGTCTCAAAGTAGTCCACCAGGTTTAGGAGGCATGATCTGCCCTTAAAGCCAAACTGGGTGGGGTCCAAGGTTTGGAGGTTCCTAATGTCTCTGTTAAGTTCCATGATGATGCGCTCCATAGCCCTGCAGACCAGGCTAGTCAGGCTTATAGGACGATAGTTCCTGGCATCCGTTGTGGCTCCACCTTTGTAGAGCAGGATAACTGTTGCTGTGCACCATTCTGTGGGTACATAGCCTGTAGAGGGGCTGAGTTTGAACAGTGTGTTTACTTGAGGGGTTAGTTCATTTTGGAGCTCTTGTAAAACACAGCCTGGGACACCGTCTGGTCCCACTGAAGCTGTGTTTTTGGCTTTGGATAGGGCTAACACATTTGTCACGTTATCAAAAGATGAAAACAGCGAACTATTTCATTGAACCTAAAATATCTAAACCACATATCATCGAACATTCAGAACAGCAAATTTTTTACTTGGGGAAAAAACACACACCTAAAAATCATCAATACACACACACACACACACACACACACACACACACACACACACACACACACACACACACACACACACACACACACACACACACACACACAAAAGCCTACAACTAATCCTACACTAAACTATACATACACTATCTAACCCCAATTCACCCAACCCGCGCCCTAACCCTAATTCACCCAACCCGCACCCTAACCCTAATTCACCCAACCCGCGCCCTAACCCTAATTCACACAACCCGCGCCCTAACCCTAATTCACACAACCCACGCCCTAACCCCAATTCACCTAACCCACATCCTAAACCTAACAACCACACACTTACCTGAACCAGAGCCGTAAATCTCTACCACAGCGCTGAAAATAGCAAAGCTACATAACCGGCCAACAGAATTCTTTCCCTAGGAAAGAATTTGGTGTTCTGCAGCTTCGCTATTTTTAGTGTTCAATTAAAACGGGTCGATATTAGAACATTCGAAGTTTTAAAACGTCGATGTTCTGATATAGACAGGTTTTAACCAGTGTGTCTGTGACTGACAGGGGCCCTACATTCTTCTGGTATGGTTATAGGCCCTTTAGGGGGTGAAGTTTGCACTAAACCTGTCAGTCAGAATGTTGGTAATATCAGTCAGTTCAGTGTATTTTGTGCCATTCTGCACCAACTGAGAGCAGATCTGAGAGTTTCCACTTTAGCTATAGTATGCTTTGTGGTTATCTTTGGAGTCATTGGCAATTTTTCTTTCGAAACTAGCCTTGGATGATTTAATGAGGGATCGTAGTTTCTTGCCGATACTGATCAAGGAGGTATTTCCTTCTTGGGATTTTAACTCTTTTCTGGACTAATTTCCTCCTTCTGATGTATAGCTTGGTTATGGCAGGGGACAACCAAACTGGTTGCCTTTTCTTGGAGGAGTGATTCTTGGCTTTACTTGGGATAGCGCGATCCATACATTCCTGCAGATACTGAGAGTGCCTTTCTAAAGGTTTCAGCAGCTTGGACAGCACTGTCCTTCCGCATGGGGGCTGAACCTTTCCACCTCTGTGTAAAGTAACGTGAAGTTTGCTTTTGAAAAGTTTTTC
Organism: Protopterus annectens; assembly: GCF_019279795.1. NCBI lineage: Eukaryota > Metazoa > Chordata > Ceratodontiformes > Protopteridae > Protopterus > Protopterus annectens. Next base: position 1,965,175,600 of record NC_056729.1, read on the forward strand.
ACGGTGGTTTCCTTTATTGGGGGTGGGGGCAGAATGTGGATAACCAGAGTGATTAGTCTATGGTCTGATCTAACCAGTGAGGGGTTGACCTTCGGTGTGGAACATCGGTCGCCCATGTTGGTGATGACATTGTCCAATATGTTGTTCCCTCTGGTGGGGGTGTGGACTAGTTGATCTAGGGCATTCGAGTTTATAAATTCTAGGAAGCATTGGGCAAGGGAGTTAGTACTTTAGTAGTTCTCCCAGTTTATGTTTGGGCAATTGAAATCACCCAGTATTAGGGTGTTTGGTAGGACCTTCACATTTCCCAGTGTCTCCAGAAATGCAGAATGGGGGATCTGGGTCATGGTGGGTGATCTGTAGCAATCTACAATTTGGATTGCAGTTTTGCCCATTGTTAGTTGCACATGGATGATCTCTGATACAATGTGCTGCGCCACTAACCTGGAGGTGTGGGTATCCTTCATGAATATGGATACACCCCCCCGCCTTTTGTGTTTCGGTCCTGGTTCTGTGGCCGAAAGGTATGGTACGAGTTATAGCCTAGTAGTGCTGGGGTGCACTCAGGAGCCTTAAACCAGGTTCCCGTTTACTGCATAGATGTCAATGTTCTCCATACTGATGA